>NC_044563.1:32362373-32394032 GCF_007565055.1 Rhinopithecus roxellana
GACTCGGGAAGGGAACATCACGCACTGGGGCCTATCATGGGGAGGGGGAGGGGGGAGAAGGGAGGGATTGCATTGGGGAGTTATACATGATATAAATGATGAATTGATGGGTGCTGACGAGTTGATGGGTGCAGCACACCAACATGGCATAAGTATACATATGTAACAAACCTGCACGTTATGCACATGTACCCTAGAACTTAAAGTATAATAATAAAAAAAAAAAACAATTGGACAACACTCATTATTTTCAAGCATAGAGAGAACACATATAGATGCTAAATATTATCAAGTAAAAAAGTGAATTACAACAAATTCCCAATTATTTAGCATCATATATTACCTCTCCACAATGCAACTGAATGAGAAATCAATGACAAACTAGAAAAGCTCCACAGGACTGAAAATTTTTAATGCACATTTTTAAAACAATCATGGGCTAAAAAGAAACCAAAATGGAATTACTTAAAAGATGATAAAGAAAACACTTGTATGACTCAGTTATGGAAATATTTAGAGGGACATTATAGCCTTAAAATGCCTATATTTTAAATAGATAAAGGTAGGAAAATTCATGACCAAAACATCTAACTTAAGTTAAAAAAAAAAAAAGACAAGCTAGAAAATGAACAAAATAATAAATCCAAAGAAGGTGAAAAGAAGCAAGTAATAAGATGAAATTCAGTTAAACATAAATCAATGCTACATTATATAGAAGGTCAAAATAAAAGCCAAAAGTCAGTTAAGCCTTGTATCACAATGTAATATTCTTTATTTCTGAGAATGAGTTTTGCTTTTGTTGTTGTTGTTGTGTTGTTTGTTTAGGGTTTATTTTTCCACCCTATTATTTCTAAACTTTCTGTGCCCTTATATTTTTGATGTGTTTATTAGAAACTACACATAGCTAGAATTTGTTTATCAGTGTGACAATCTCTGTCTTGTAACTGGAGAGTTTGGTAACTGGAGAGTTTGGTAACTGGAGAGTTTGGTTCAGTTATGTTTACTTAATTATTAATTCACTTATTCCTTGTCTTCTTTTGGCTTTTTATTTTCTTTTGGCCATTTTATTTTTCCCCTCAATAGTTTATGAGCTATACTTTCTATAATTATTCTCTTTCTAGTTAACGCTATCCTTACCCTCCTTTTTAAAAATACAAGGATCTTAAAATACCTGAGCCCTAATCATTCACCCCCCGACTTACATGCCATTATTGCCCAGGATGTTCATTTATATATAAAGTTATACATATATAATATATAGATATATAAAGTTATATATATAGTTATATATGTAAAGTTATATATATAATTAATTAGACATTAAGTTTTGTGTGATTAATGTTGGTTTACATTTCTTCATATATTTATCAGTGTCTCTATTCACCACTTCTTCTTACTTCTCAGGCTTATTTCTGGCATCATTTTCTTTGACTTAAAAGACATCTTGCCAGGCGCAGTGGCTCACGCCTATAATCCCAGCACTTTAGGAGGCCAAGGCGGACGGATCACATGGTCAGGAGTTCGAGAACAGCCTGGCCAACATGGTGAAACCCCGTCTCTACTAAAACTACAAAAATTAGCCGGGTGTGGGGTGGGCGCCTGTACTCTCAGCTACTCAGAAGGCTGAGGCAGGAGAATCACTTGAACCTGGGAGGTGGAGATTGTAGTGAGCAGAGATTTTGCCACTGCACTCCAGCCTGGGCGATAAAGCGACACTCAGTCTCAAAAAAAAAAAAAAAAAAAAAAAAGACATCCTTTAGAATTTCTTCTGATTTCTAAACTCTGAGTGGTAAGCTTTCTATTTGTTTGCCTGAAATATTTTAATTTGCTCTTGAAATATAGTTTGGTGGATATAGAATTCTAGGTTGAAGGTAATTTTCTCTTATCACATTGAGGATATTATGCCATTGTTTTCTAGCTTTTATTGTTGCCGACATTTTAACAGTCTTCTTTTGTAAGTCGTCTGGCTTTTTTCCAGCTGCTTTTAGGATTTTCTAATTTTTTTCTGTTATTTCACGATCTGGTGTACAGTTGTGGGGAATTTTGGTATGCCCTGCTTTGGGTTAGCCAGCTTTCCTGGATCTGAGGTTTAGCATCTTTAAATAATTCTGGAAAATTGGCTGGGCACAGTGGCTTATGACTGTAGTCCCAGCACTTTGGGAGGTAGAATGATTGCTCAATCCCAGGAGTTCGAGACCAGTCTGAGCAACGTGGAGAGACTCCACTTCTTTTTTTTTTTTTTTTTTTTTTTTTTTTTTTTGAGACGGAGTCTCGCTCTGTGGCCCGGGCTGGAGTGCAGTGGCCGGATCTCAGCTCACTGCAAGCTCCCGCCTCCCGGGTTCACGCCATTCTCCTGCCTCAGCCTCCCGAGTAGCTGGGACTACAGGCGCCCGCCACCTCGCTCGGCTAGCTTTTTGTATTTTTTAGTAGAGACGGGTTTTCACCGTGTTAGCCAGGATGGTCTTCGAACTCCTGACCTCGTGATCCACCCGTCTCGGCCTCCCAAAGTACTGGGATTACAGGCTTGAGCCACCGTGCCCGGCCGAGACTCCACTTCTACAAAAAACATTTTAAAGTAGCTGGGTGTGGTGGTGATGGTAGGATCGGCCCATCTGAAGCATATGCTGTGAAGATGCTGGCTGCAGCGTGGGGTTGCATGGAGCCGGTGGGAACCCTGCCCGCTTCCAGTTGGTTGGGTGGGAACCCCACCCTTCCAGTGCAGTTGCAGCCTCCCAGTTATAGCTGCCCACCTGGGCATCCCTGCTCTCTCAGGGGCCTAGGAAGCTTCCCCTGCCCCCACAGGCTTGGAAGTGCCTGCTCTGGCTGCCTGACCTCTCCCTGCTCCCACCACCCACTCCAATTTCAGAGCAAAGTTGAGGCCAAGCCCAGGTGCTGTCACGACCCAGCTGGGCATGCACACGCTCTGGGAGTGCTGACATGCCAGCCCCCTGCTGCCTCAGCCCCCTCCAGAATTTGGGCACTGAGGAGCATGGAAGGGAGCCCTAGGCAGTGCCGAGGGAGGCTTGGCGTGGCGCTGCAGGCGCCCCTCCACACAAACAACCTGGGTGCCATGGAAGACATGATTGATGGTGGCAGGAGGCAGGCAGGCTCCTGGGCAGAAAGGGGTGGGTCCTGGTGAAGCACCACCTTCAAGTCAGGGACAGCCTGAGGCATGGGGGCCAGGCTGTCAGTTCCGGGTGGAGTCTGCAGCCTGGAGTGAGAACTTATGGTGGTTTTTCCAGACCCGCCCATGGCCACCCGTGGACCAATCAGCAAGCACTTCCTCCCGTCTGAGGCCCATTAAAAACCCTACTCAGCCAGACTCACGGAGATGTTGGGCTGACCAGCTGTGAGAAGGAGCTACCCAATTCATGTCTCCTTGACGGGTCTGGGACAACCTGCCTGCAGAAGGAAGCTACCCACTCTGGGTCTCCTTCCCACTGACAGCTGGACACTGGTCAGGACAGCTTGCCAGAGCTGTTGTGTTGCTCAGTGAAGTCCCTCTCTGCCTTGCTCACCCTCTAGTTGTCCACCCACCTCATTCTTCCTGGACACAGGACAAGAACTTGGGATGTGCCCAATGGCAGGATGGAAAGAGCTGTATGTAACACAAACAGGGCTGAAACATGCCACTGCAACTCACCACTTTGTGAGTGATGAGAAGGAGAGAGAGCTGTGGTCCTTCAGGGAGGCCAGACTTATGGGCTACCCAAGCCAGGGCTGTGACACCCTCTTTGGGGCTCTGTGCTTCCTGGTGTCTCCAAGCTTCCATGTACCACCACATTCCCCTCATCCGAATGCAGGTTCCCATAGTGGAAGTTATGTGTGGTACATCTGGTCCAACCACAGCCTTGCATGGAGCCAGCATTCTGTGCCAGCTCCTGAACCTGCCAGCTCTACTGCAGCAGCCTGTGTGCCTGGCGGTGCACAGTGGTTGGACCCCACGCTTGCTTGCCCTGGGCAGGTGTGAGACCTCGGCCAGTAGCATGAACCAAACGCAGCCAGACCAAGTGGGCACAACGAGCCCAGAAGGCGTGAGCAATACTCAGGCAGACGGTGTCGCCCACCACAGAGGTTTCTGGCTGGCTAAGTGAAACCTCAAGGGTCCCATGGCAGCGGTGTGCACCTGTGGTCCCAGTTACTCAGGAGGTTGAGGCAGGAGAATCACTTGAGCCTGGGAGATCGAGGCTGCAGTGAGTAGTGTTTGTACCACTGCACTCCAGCCTGGGCCACAGAGTGAGACTCTGTCTCAAAAGCATAAAGATAACAATTCTAGAAAATTATCAGCCATTATCTTGGAATATTTGTGTTTTTTTAAATTTATTATTATATCCTTCGAGAACTCTGGTTACATATATGCCAGACCTGGCTGTTCTGAAATGTCTTCATCACCATCTCATGCTTCTTTGGTTTTCTGGCTAGGCACAGAATTCTAGGTTGAAAATCACTTTCCTCAGAGCTTTGAACGTATTGCTCAAATACATTCAACTCCATAGTATTTTACTTTCCAGTGTTGTCCTTAAGAAATATGATGTCGGCCAGGCGCGGTGGCTCAAGCCTGTAATCCCAGCACTTTGGGAGGCCGAGACGGGCGGATCACGAGGTCAGGAGATCGAGACTATCCTGGCTAACACAGTGAAACCCCGTCTCTACTAAAAATACAAAAACTAGCCGGGCAAGGTGGGCTGGCCGCCTGTAGTCCCAGCTACTCGGGAGGCTGAGGCAGGAGAATGGCATAAACCCGTGAGGCGGAGCTTGCAGTGAGCTGAGATCCGGCCACTGCACTCCAGTCCCGGCCACAGAGCGAGACTCCGCCTCAAAAAAAAAAAAAAAAAAAAAAAGAAATATGATATCATTTTATTCCCAATCCATTGTATATGATGTATTTCTCTTTATCTCTGTTTATTTACTTACTTATTTTATCCTAATCACCAAATTGGAAACATTCACAACAATGTGCCTTCATATGAATCTTCTGCATCAGTTGTGGTCACTCCCTTTAGTCAAGAAACTGTTGTCTTTCAGTTGCAGAAAATTTTCTTATTTTGTTCCTTGGATCATTTATTCACCTTCACTTGTATCTGTTCTCTTGTTCTGAAACTTTTATTGTTGAGTTTTGGATTGCAACATATCCTATGTATTTTTTTTTAATCTCTCCAGTTTTCCATCTGTTTGCCCTTTTGTTCTAGCTTGTGAACAATTACTTCAACTTGACATTTCAAACCCCCTCCCCCAACACACACACACACACACCACCCTCTTCATGAACCCAGGTTTCACTCAGTCACCCAGGCTGGAGTGCAGTGCTGTGATCATAGCTCACTGCAACCTCGAACTCCTAGGCTCAAGCAGATTCTCCCGCTTCCGTCTTCAAGTAGCTAGGACTACAGGCATGTACCACCAAGCTCGGCTAATATATACATTTTTGTAGACATGGGAGTCTTGCATATTGCCCAGGCTGGTCTCCAACTCCTAGTCTCAAGCAATCCTTCTGCCTCAGCCTCCCTAGTCTCTGGGATTATAGGAATGAGTCACCACACCTGGCTGCAACACTTTATAGAATTGATTTTACATATCATTTTCCTAGGATTCTGTTTCTTCTGTTCTATACATATTCCTTTTTGTAGCCTCTTATTCCTGCTTCTTGGATGTACTTTGAAGATTTTTAAAGAGGACTTAATGTATACATCTATGCATATGTATGTTTACATATATAAAACACAACATGTATATTTTATCCTTCTTCATTACATTTCCCTTTTTTGTCTACAATTGTTAAGATTTCTGTCTTTCTGGGCTGGGCACGATGGCTCATGCCTGTAATCCCAGCACTTTGGGAGACTGAGGTGGGCCGATCACTTGAGGTCAGGAGTTTGAGACCAGGCTGGTCCCAACATGGTGAAACCCCATCTCTACTAAAAACACAGAAATTAGCACCTGTAACCCAAGCTACTCGAAAGGCTGAGGCAGGAGAAATTGCTTGAGTCTGGGAGACAGAGGTTGCAGTCAGCTGAGATCACGCCACTGCACTCCAGCCTGAGCAACAGAGCAAGACTCTGTCTCAAAAAAAAAGCTTTGGTTATAAGATTTTCTCAAATTCAAAGTGTTTAGTGTTCTTTGGCTGTTTCTTCATTTTTAAGAAAAAGGCATCGAAAAGCTGATGTGATCCTGTGAGTCGTGGCTGTGATTTTCAACCAGTGGATTTTGCTATAGAGCAGAGTTGCTCAATAGAGGTGCTGTTGATGTTATGAACTAGATAATTCTTTGTTGTGGGAGGCTGTCCAGTGCACTGTAAGATGTTTAGCAGTATCCCTGACCACCACCCCTTAGATGATAGTGGCATCCCTCCTTTATTTGTAACTAAAAAATGTCACTAGGCATTGTCAGATGCCTAGTGGGAAGGAAGACCAAGTCGTCCCTATTGAGAACCACCTTCTCATCTAGTGTGATCTGGCTAAGATTTTGTTGGGGCTCCAAACAAGCATTTCAAATTGATCTTTTTTTTCTCATGGGGTCAATTTTCACTGCAAAAAATTATCCAGTGGCCTGCCTGGAGGTTATCATCTGGCCACCAGCATCCCCAGAGCAAGCTAGGAGTCTCGCCATGAGGTATGAGGCTTTACACTTAGTTCCACCATCACCTTGCTCATTTTCTTTTTGTTCTTCTTTTTTGTTTTGAGAGACAGGGTCTTGCTCTGTCACCCAGGCTGGAGTGGAGTGGTATGATCATAACTCACTGCAGCCTGGAACTCCTGGGACAAGCAATCCTCCTGCCTTGGTCTCTCTCAAAGTGCTGGGATTACTGGGATGAGCCACTGCATGGGGCCTCCTTGCTCATTTTCATTGCAGCTCATAACCCCCCCTCAGTCATGCCTGGTGCCGTTCAGCCCAAAGTCTGTTTCTACTCCTGGAGAGCAATACAATTCCAGTCTTATGTCAGGATGGAGAAAACCATCTGATTCTAGCTCTGAAGAGTCAGAGAGTTGACCTAGTGATCTAATTGCTTCTTATACAAGCTTTCAACTAATCTTATATTAACTTTATTTACATCATGATCTTAGTGATGCCCAGCACCTCCAATGCTAGGCTTTCTGAGGGTGGCGTTAGGAGATTACAGTAAGATGAACTTAGCAGAACCCAGAAAAAAGTAAGTAAGTTTTACTTACTTACTTTTTTCTGGGTTCTGCTAAGTTAATCTACACGAGCTCATTTGCTTTCCAGCTTCCAAAGGTTTTTTTCCCCCCATTTATTTTTTCTGTTTAACTTGTCCTTGTGGATTTTTGCCATGTTAAAGTCCTTACTGTAATCTTAGTGGTGCTTTAGAAGCAAGTAAAGGTAAAAGCATGTATTCAACCCACTCTTCAATAAGAACTCCTTTGCTGTGTGTTTTTGTTTGTTTGTTTGTTTTTGAGACGGAGTCTCACTCTGTTGCCCAGGCTGGAGTGCAGTGGTGCGATCTCGGCTCACTGCAAGCTCTGCCTCAAGGGTTCACACCATTCTCTTGCCTCAGCCTCCCGAGTAGCTGGCACTACAGGCGCCCACCACCATGCCCAGCTAATTTTTTGTATTTTTGGTAGAGACAGGGTTTCACCGTGTTAGCCAGGATGGTCTCGATCTCCTGACCTCGTGATCTGCCCACCTTGGCCTCCCAAAGTGCTGGGATTACAGGTGTGAGCCACCACACCCAGCCTGCTGCGTGTTTTAATAAGACCCCTTGTAAGTTACTTTCTCTTGACTTTACCCCATTTACCCCCTAAGCAGGGCCATTGGAGAAGAAATTGTGGGCCTGGGATCTTTCTGATTACCTATAATACAGATGATGATGACTTGTCCTCTCGATGCTATTGCTGCCCCTAATTTCTCCATACCTACTTGTCTTCCTTTTTGTAAGAGAGAAACCATGACATTTATCTCACTGAATGTGTTTTATCAGATCCGGCCAGGAAGTCTATGCTACGTCATAAAAAGTGGCCTTTTTAGGAAAAAAGCCCCTATAGAAACACTAAAGTATGCTCAATTGGGTAACCTACCTTTGAAAGCTTATCTAGATTCAGAGTGTTTCCAGTTCTACATACCGACAGAAGCATCCCATTACTGACTCTGAGTTAAAGTGAATTGCCAATTCCCCACCCAGTGTATCAAAACAAAAGTGACTTAACAAGAGAAGACAAGGAAAGGACAGAGAATAGACTGAAACCACAGAATCCACAGAATCTTACATGTAATTTAAATTGAAGTCTACGTCCTTTCCTGTTTAATAGAGGCAGAGATCTGGAAATTGAGGTCCTTCCTTCCCAAACTCAATGAATCTAAAAGAATTCATTGCTCAAGTGAATCTAAAAGAATCAATCATTAAAGAGTGAGAGTTTCTGTTTAGCCAGGCAATAACTTCCCTACTGCTTAAGCACTGGTGTTTACAACATGATTGAACAGGGAGAACCTGGCAAATGAGCTCTCTGTGGGTGTGCATGCCAATATCAATGCTGCACCCAGAAAGCATGCTAGATGGAGTTATGTTGATTCTTGGAGAAGTTTGCCTTTAATAATAATGCCAATTGCACCACAGACACATCTTCAACACACAAGCCCCACCTCAAATGAAAAACTTTTTTACAGAACAATGAACACATGTTGGCCTGTTTGATTGGGAAAAGCCTACACCCATGATGAAAAATGAGCCTGGTGCTAAGAAGAAATTAGAACAACCGTGAGAGAAGAGGTCAAATGTTATTGAGCAGGTCTTTCAAATTGGTGGCGTTGAACCATTGGACACAGGACTTTAAATTTTTATATTTTCATTCCAGTGATAATCTAATGATATAATCATTACATCAAAAATATTTTGAAAATATTCATCAGGCTATTTCTTATTCCCCTCATTTATTATGTTTCACAGTACCCTACTATAATTCATGCTGAGCCCGATGGTGCCCAGAGAAGAAGATACAAACTAGAAGGAAATTCCACAGAATGAAGAAGAGATGATAGAGGGCAAGTAACCACAAGAATAGAAAGGGACAGGCCAGGTGCAATGGCTCACGCCTGTCATCTCAGCACTTTGGGATGTAGGAGAATTTCTTGAGCCCAGGAGTTTGAGACTAGCCTGGGCAACGTCGTAAGATCCTGTCTCTACAAAAAAAAATTAAAAATAGAAAAAAATAAGAATAGAAAGGAACATAGAAGCCCTTCTGGAATGGGGAAGAAATGAGGCAAGAAGTCAAAACCAGTGTCTTCCTTCTCCTTGATCACTTAACCCCTCTTTGCCCTTCATCCTTCCCTTTCTGTTCAAATTGTTTCTGCCTAGAGTAAATCCTTCTGGTGCTCTTTTAGCAAGGAAATGTGAGTCGTAAATCTTCTCTGTTTTGTCTTAAAATATTTTTATTTTGCCTTATTTTATTTTGACAATTGAATAATTTAGTTGGGGATAGAATTCTAAGTTGACAGTTTTGCAACTTTTACTCCATTGATTCTGAATTTGATAATTTCTGTTGAAAAGTCTATTGTCATTTTAACTAATGTTCTCTTTTAGTTTAAATTTTAAAAATCTTTGGGTGTCTTAATATTTTCCTTTCATTTGAGGTGTTCCATCATAGTTATCCTGAAGATTCATGTCTTTCATTAATATAAGAAAATTCTCAGACATTATCTTTTGATGATATTAGGGTTGACACCACAACCCTAATATTATCACGCACCTGAAACAAACTAACCTGATTAATACCATTAACGTCATCCACCCTTTTGTCCATAGGAGGCCTACCTCCACTAACCGGCTTTCTACCCAAATGAATTACCATTCAAGAACTTACAAAAAACAACAATTTTGAAATACTGCCTCTCCCACTCTTCATTCTCTCCTTTGGAAATTCCTATGAGATAGGCACTGGACATTTTTCTTCTTTCTTCCATATCTCTTAAACTACCTTTCATATTTTCCATTTCTCATGCTTTTGAGAGTCACATTTGTGTATATTTTCTTAGATATATATTTCAGGTCATGAATTGTCTATTTAAGGATTAGTGTAGCTATATTTTTTAATTTCAATTTTTAGAAATTTCATTTTAAAAAAAAGGACTTTGATCTTATTTTCCTGTAATTCCTATTCTTTCTTATCTCTTATTTTAAACATACTTATTTTATAGTGCTATAAGCTGAAGTGCTTGGGAGGGAGTATATAACTGCTGTTTGTTGAATCTGATAACTTTAACACACGGTGGATTATTTCCTCCTGTATTTTGTCATTTCACTGGGGATCATTTTTTCTATGTAGCCTTCGGTTTTGAAGTACCCTATAAATAGTTTGTTTGTTTATTTATTTATGTATATGGTTTGGCTCTTGTCCCCACCCAAATCTCATCTTGAATTACAATACCCATTATCCCCACCTGTCCTGGGAGGGACCCAGTGGGAAGTGATTGGATCATGGGGGCAGTTTCCCCCTAGCTGTTCTCATGGATAGTGAGTTCTCACAAGATCTGATGGTTTTATAAGTGCCTGGCATTTTCCCCTGCTAGCACTTCTCCCTCTTGCTGCCCTGTGAAGAAGATTCTTTCCTTTCCCTTTGCCTTCAGCCATGATTGTAAGTTTCCTGAGGCCTCCCAGGCAATGCAGAACTGGAAGTCAATTAAACCTCTTTCCTTTATAAATTACCCGGTCTTGGGCAGTTCTTTACAACAGCGTGAGAACAGAGTAATACATTTATTTTTTAACTTTTTACTTATTTATTGAGACAGAGTCTCACTCTGTCACCCAGGCTGGAGTGCAGTAGTGCAATCTTGGCTCACTGCAACCTCTGCCTCCCAGGTTCAAGTGATTCTCATGCCTCAGCCACCTGAGTAGCTGGGACTACAGACACACACCACCATGCCTGGCTAATTTTTTTTATTTTAGTGCACACAGGGTTTTGTCATGTTGGCCAGGTTGGTCTCAAACTCTTGGCTTCAAGCAATCCACCTGCCTTAGCCTCCGTAAGTGCTGGGATTACAGGCATGAACCACCATGTCTGGCTTATTTGTTTATTTAATTTTTGCTTCTGGCAGACTGTCAGGTTGAGGTTTACATTAACTTTGTGACTTGGAGAGTTTCTGGACAATACAGGAAATTCCAAATCTGTCCATGGAGTACATGGGGTTTTAATTTCTTGAAAGAGCTTATGTTGTTTTCTGCCCAAAGACCTAGGCATTGACATGTTTCCTTTGAGTCTCCCTGGGACAATGGAGAGAGTTCTAGTCGTTCTTTCACACAGGCACATCTCTCTCAGTGTTCCTGCATAGGCTTAATACCTGTGGTCTTAAATAGCATTGTTAATTTCTAAGTCTAAAATCGCAGAGTCAGCCTGTGTGCTTACCACAAGGCTTTCACATCTTTTTTTCCGTTTCTGGTATGGGGAGTTTCCTTTCTCTATGTAGTTACATATAATTATATTGCATCTCTAAATAGTTACATTGCAGCCAGCATTTTGAGGTTTACAGGAGAAGATTCTGTATTATCTTAGTCCTCTCTGTTGTTAGAACTACATGTTTAGCATTGAATCTTTAATTTCTTGGCAAGCATCTGTGGTTGCTTTTATGTCTTAATTTTAAAATGACAGTTACCTGTGTTCAAAGTAGTACAGGTGTTTAATTCTTTTACCAAAGGCAAACTTATTTCATTGAAGTGAAAATTCAAAATTAAAGGCAATTTCACAGGGAAAAAACTTTAGTTTTATAGAAAAGTTAACCCATTGAGACTTCCATTTGCTTGTATGAAAATGATATGATACAGTGGAGTCATGAACTACTTTGATTGTTATAAATCAATGAGAAAAAAATACAAGAAGAAAACATAATATATGAATGATGGGTTCAATCCAAGTGGAGGCATTAAGTGAGTGAAAGTTTTACAAGTAGGCAAATAGAGATAACTGGTAGAAGAACTGAGTCATCACAGCAAATACTATAAAAGGCATATTGTCATAAATGAGTAGATGGGTTACATAAATTTCACTTCTGTACACAGAAGTTCAACAGTTCATGACCATTACGTATAGTAGTAAGTATGCAATTTAAAAAATTCTGAAAACAGTGTGTTTTATTCATTAGTGTTGCATCAGGAGGATACAGTATTAAATTAAATATTTCATTAAAATAAGCGATTGCTGATTTATAAAAAACCTAGTTCATTGTTTTCTTTCAGCAACACTATACCCTCTATTTCATGACATACATATTGGTAAATAGATTTTTAGGTTATTTAGGTTTTTTTAATTTTTAAGTTTAAAAAAATTGTTGCTTATATAGTTTAATAAAGCTACATGAATCAGAAGTCTGTACCTAATTTTTTGCTTGCACATATTAAGTAACATTTAAATTAAAACAATTCAAGTCATCATTAAAGATCCAAGTAAGAAACAGTGGTATATAAGTGTTAAAAGGAAACTTCAGACAAGTTAAATTTGATGGAGTTTAATTGAGGAAAAAAAAGGAAATAATTTGTGAATAGGGTAGCCTTCAGAATTACAGGAGATTCAGAGAGACTCCAGGGGTACATTGTAGTCAGAATAAATTTATAGATTAAAAAAAGTAAAGTGATGTACAAAGATTAGAAGTGAGGTACAGAAACAGTGAGATTGGTTACAGTTCGATATTTGCCATATTTGAACACTCAGCAGTCTATGAATGGTTGAAGTATGGCTGCTGCGATTGACCAACACTCAGCTATTGTTACAGGTGCATACTCCTAAGTTTAGTTTTCAATTTTTGTCTGCCTGTTAAGTTAGGTTATGGTTCTCCACAAGGACTCAAATATAGAAGGACAGAGTCCTTCTCAGGCCATATTTAGTTCGCTTCAACATAAGATAAGACTCTAGGGTGGGAGACAGAATCCATGCACTGCAGCCCTGGATTTTCTATTAGGTTGAATGACATGAAATTGTCATATAACCTTTTTCAATTTTATGTACAAAAATTGCAATAATACATAATAGCTATGTAACCTTGAGTAAGAAATTTAACTTCTTTGAGTCTACCCTTTCTCATCTGTAAAATAGAGAAAAATAGTTCTGACCTATTAGAAAATGGTTGTTTATACATTAGAACAGGATTTATTTTACTTATCTAATAGATAGAGTTATTTTTTTCCCCACGAGGATATGTTCCACAGAATGTGGTCTTTTACCATAAAAAAAATTGCTCCATTTCCCCTGAGGGAGAAGAGGTGTCCTGCTTCCCCCAACCACTGGCAAGAGGGGAGAGGAGAACTAGCTGAAATAATTTTCCCAAGAAGAGTAGAAACTCCACATCCTCCCCATCCTACCAGAAATCTCAAAGATGACCTTGCCGTGTTTGGAAATTTCCAATTTCCATTCCTATTCTTGACCCAGTGTTAGACTAAGAGCTTCCAGCAAGGCCATAAATGACATAAATGAAGCCAAGATGGTTTCATGTTACAAGGTGCAATAAGAGCAAGACATATTTCTACACAGAAAGGCTATAAAGATCCGGGACACTTTTGTCAAAATCCACATACAGTTGCCCCTTCAACAACAGGGGTTTGAACTGCACTGATCCATTTATATGAGATAATTTTCAACCAAGAACAGACTGAAAATACAGTATTCCTGGGATGGGAAATCCTGATATACGCAGGGTAAACTTTTCATCTATGGGGGCTCTACAGGCTGGACTGCTGAACTTGAGTATGTGGGGATTAGGGATTTGCAGGAGTCCTGGGGCCAGTCCTCTGAGTATACAGAGGGATGGCAGTATTATTTTGGGTTGAAGAGAGTGAAGCTCATGATTGCAGTCACAAGACCAAATTAATTTTCAATAACAATGACTGTTAAACAATTCATCTATTTGTAGGATATTAATTTGGTGGACAAAAGGAAGACAACCAGTCTATACTCAATGAAAAACAAATATGTATAGATAAACAATAAGCCATCAGATTTGATTCCTAAAGAATGGATATAAAATGCAAGAACTTGAGGCAAAAAAAAAATCATAGATGTGCATAGATATGTGGCCACAGAAGAGCTATACATAAATACATGGACATATATGTATAAAATGTATATAGCCTTTGACTTAGCAGACAGAGACAAAGAAAACGTTCGCAGACACACAATGATAGGAACAGTAAGGATTATCTTACAGATCATAAAAGCCACGTGAGGTTGACCAGTCATTTTCAGACAGCATCAGTATACATTTATATTAGTGGCCAGAGTGATACCAGATTTAATCTAACATTCCATGTATGAGGATAATCATCTCTCAACCACCAGCCTCAGGCAGCCATGAAAATTAGATAGTATGACATGACATTTCACAAGGGGCTGCTATAGACGTGACTCATATTTACCAAAAGAATGACTACCGTTTGGGATGTTACCAATTTTATTTATATGGAGGGAGGGGGAAGGGAATAGGGGAAATAACGCAATATAGTTAGCTTTTTAAATTCATGTTTCTTTGTAAGGTTTCTGTATTTGATTCTGGGTAGGTAAAACTTGAGTTATAGAAGTGAGATTTTCAGCTTTTCCAGAAACTCCAGTGAAAACTGGATGTGATTATTTTTTAGGCAGGGAACTATGCAATGTGAATCTTTTCTGTTCAGGATTTGTGTGTTTCAAGTGCTAAGTGGAAGCAGACCAAAATATTCTCAGAATATTCTCCTAAGAACACTCTAGGAAAACAAATGTGTCTGGTAGAAATATTTCTTAATGGTTACCAGGACTCTTCCTCCTCAAAAATGCATCACGAATTCCACAAATGAGTATATGGGGGCATACACACCCCCATCCACCTAACTCTAATTCCTAAACAAATGCCTCTTTTTTTGTCTATTCAAACGTATCTGAATTTTTTTTTAAATGTTCTCTTGTGATTTCTTATTTTATTAGTAACTCTAACAAATATATACACTAAAATAAAAATGAAGTCTCATTATGCCACAGAAACTTACAAGAGTTAAGGAAAGGGATAGAGTGTACACCTTGTGTACACCTAACGGTTTAGACTGTCCTTAAGCATCCCACGTAAATGGCTTAGGAAGCTTATGCTGCAGCTGACTTTCTTTTTTAATTCACTCAGAATTTTGCCACAAATTCATTAACTCTTTACTAATCAGATATAATTGCAAGCCACTTTTAACCTGCCTAGAACATCACTGGTGTGCATCTGGAGTGAACAGAAAATACAGAAAGGACATAGGAAGAAAAAAGTCTTGCCTCATGTGCACCTTTGCAAAAGATGACTAAGCTTTTCATGCCCACAAACAGCATCTGCATCTAGTAGGCTAACAAGGCAGTAGCCAACAGGTAAATCTTCTGCCTCTTTCTGAACCACTGAAGTACCCTTAGTCATCCTCCTTCCCTTCCCCTTCCTTCCCTCTTCCCTTCACCTCCCCTTGTACCCAAACATGATGTTCCGTTAACAAATAATGCTCTTAGAGCATTGAGGGGAAGGCACTGGACAAGGAAAACAAGACTTTGCCTTCTTTCTCATTCACGGTTTTAGTGGAATCTGTTTGTTACCACACTAAGCCCTGCTTATAAAGGAAAACATTGTGCATCATGAAAAATTTGAGGGATGTAGACTGGATCTTGGGTCTCAGCTCTGTCGCCCAGGCTGGAGTGCAGAGGCTCCCAGTCATAGTTCACAGCAGCCTCAAACTTCTGGGCTCAAACAATTCCACCCTCCCTCCTTATCCTCTCACTCTCCACAACACACACTGTTAGCTGAGACTACAGGCTCTGGCAGCCACCACACCTGGCTAATTACACCAGATCCTAGAGTTCAGAAACTCCAAAGCAGCTCTTGGTCATAGCCTCAAGCCCTGGGAACTGTCTTAGGATTTCCTATCTCAAAAAGAGAAAATAATTGGGTTTAGTTCAGTTCTCGTCTCTATTTAAGAGGGGCTTGATTAACACTGAAAACCTGAAGATTAAACCTTTTATCCTGGCCCATTTTTTCAGCTGTTCCCTTACATTTTCTACTCCTCTGCCAGGTTGCAAAGTTTTAAAAGACCATGGACTACTATACCGAGCATTACACTGAGTAGCTGCTCATCTAATATTTAAGGAATAGGATGGAATTACACTGTCCCTAATTCAGGCCCCTGGCTCAGTACAGCATCCACTGCTCTGGAATGTGATCACCCTATTGCAGTGTCATGGTGATGTTGACCACAACAAAAAGGAAGCAATGTCTCAGGAGAAACCAGGAGGCTCTTTCTAGTTAGTCGACGCACGGAAGACAAGGTGATTCATATAATTCCAATGAGGTAATCATAAGACAATAGGATTTGAAATCAAGCAGGAATTATGAGTCATAACAGTCACGTTTTCAATTGGAATATCCAGTTTATTTTACTTCTCAGGTAAATAATGGGCAGCATACGTACGTATAGACAAAAGCAAAGGGCCCAAATTATTTGCTTTTTGTTTGTTTGTTTTGAGATGGAATCTCACTCCATCGCCTGGGCTGGAATGCAATAGCTCAATCTCAGCTCACTGCAACTTCTGCCACCCTGGTTCAAGGGATTCTCCTGCCTCAGCCTCCCCGGTAGCTGGGATTACAGGCTCCTGCCACCGTGCTTGGCTAATTTTTGTATTTTTAGTAAGGACAGCGTTTCACCATCTTGGCCAGGCTAGTCTTGAACTCCTGACCTCGTGATCCACCTGCCTTGGACTCCCAAAGTGCTGGGATTACAGGCATGAGCCACCACGTCTGGCCTGTTCGTTTGTTTTTTGGATTTTGTTTTTTGAGACAGGGTCTCACTCTGTCACCCAGGCTGGAGTGCAGCAGCCTGATCTTGGCTCACTGCAACCTCTGCCTCCCAGGTTCAAGCTATCCTTCCACCTTATCCTCCCAAGTAACTGGGACCACAGGTGTGCACCACCACGCCTGGTTAATTTTCATATTTTTAGTAGAGATGGGGTTTTGCCGTATTGCCCAGACTGGTCTTGAACTCCTGGGCTCAAGGGATCCACCCGTCTTGGTCTCCAAAAGTGCTGGGATTACCGGTGTGAGCCGCCAAGCCCGGCTATTTGCTTTTTAAAATTTATGTACTCTTGGGCAGGGAGCGGTTGCTCACGCCTGTAATCCCAGCACTTTGGGAGGCCGAGGCAGGTGGATCATGAGGGCAGGAGATCGAGACCATCCTGGCTAACACGGTGATTTCTCCACTAAAAAATACAAAAAAATTAGCCAGGCGTGGTGGCGGGCACCTGTAGTTCCAGCTACTCGGGAGGCTGAGGCGGGAGAATGGCGTGAACCCGGGAGGCAGAGCTTGCAGTGAGCTGAGATCACGCCACTGCACTCCAGCCTGGGTGACAGAGCCAGACTCTGTCTCAAAAAAAAAAAAAAAAAAAAAAAAAAATTAAATACTCTTTATGCACAAATATATTTTAGTTTTCTGACCATGGAAGAAATGTCATAAGTATTTTCTCTCACTTCATAAATATTTTGTATGCATTACTAGGAGTTATATTTATTCCCAAATTAAATATTCTCTCAAATAACGTGTCCTAAATTATTGTGAATAGCTTTTGGAAGTGAGGATGAGAGAAAAAAGTTTTCCCTTGGGAAAGCCTCTCCTAACACAATCAGCATGACAGCTGATCTTGAGATAACCTAAGTTCTGTTATCTCGTAAGCAATATAATTGACTAGATAGTAGCAACAAGGAAAAAACCGTTTAAATTTTTTTAAAAAGAAAAAAAAAGAGCTTCAAATCACAGAAGAAAAAAACAAAAAACTTTAGTGTTTTGTTTTTTGTTTTTTGTTTTTGAGGCAGAATCTCACTCTGTCACCCAGGCTGGAATGCAGTGGGGTGATCTCGGCTCACTGCAACCTCTGCCTCCTGGGTTCAAGCAATTCTCTGCCTCAGCTTCCCGAGTAGCAGGGGTTACCGATGCCCACCACCACACCTGGCTGATTTTTTGTATTTTCATTAGAGACAGGGTTTCACCATCTTGTCCAGGATGGTCTCGAACTCCTGACCTCGTGATCCACCCGCCTCGGCCTCCCAAAGTGCTGGGATTACAGATGTGAACCACCGCACCCAGGCTTAGTTTTTTTTAAAAGAAAAGCTTAAAACCTTATGAATATGGCACTGTGATTGATAAGCAAAGCATTTTGCCTGGACTTTGGTAAGAAAGAAATAGGCCACTTGTCCATTTCAGTCCTTTTCAACCTTTTTGTGTACATAGTAGCACAACTAAGTTTTCTCTACTAGCTAATATCTTTAGCAATTTGGGCTTCCCACAGGGTGTCTTCCACACAATGGATGTCCAGGATATAGGTGACGCATGAATAAGTGAATGAAGTAATGCACTTCTCAACTTCGACATGCTGGGCTAATGGGAGGCTCTTCACATAAACTTCTTGAACTGCCTTGACACTACCCTTAATACTTCTTTCAGGAGCACCTTCTTCTCATGCCACTGGTTGACCTGGAGAGTTACCAAATAACCAATACTTATATATACATCTCTATAAGTGTGGCCCAGACTAGACTACTGGGTGGTACTCTGGCCATTTTTTTCAGAGCTCCCTGCTCTGTAATGATCTGAGTAGAGTAAGAATAGAGCATAAAACATAATTTCTTCCCCCATTATTAATGGCTATGTCTTTTACCAATTTTAATTTAGTCATCACATAGTGACTGATTGATACACATTATAAGCGGAAACTTAAAAATCATGACTCATCAGCACAAGTAGGCTATACATGTTCTGCCTGTTCAGTACAATAATAATTCATTTGGCGTGTCTCACTGAGCATTAACAAAATAATGAAATCTGACTGTATAACAACTTCTTAAATTTTACTACTTATATAAGTAAACTGTGTATGATCATCTTAATCTTCTTGTTATTTGTGCACTTTTTTAAAAGTTTGTTTTGTTTTGTTTTGAGACAGGGTCTCGCTGTGTCACCTAGCCTTGACCTCCCAAACTTAAGCGATCCTCCTGTCACAGCCTCATGAGTAGCTGGGAGTAGCTGGGACTACAGGCACACACCATCATGCCCAGCTAATTTTTAAAAATTTCTTGTAGAGACAGGGTCTCCCTGTGTTGCCTAGGCTGGTCTTAAACTCTCAGGCTCAACAGATCCTCCTGCCTCAGACTTCCAAAGCGCTGGGATTACAGGCGTAAGCCACCATGCCCAACCTAAAAGTACTTCCCAATCTAGAAGTGTAAAGGATTTTGAAGTTTAATCTGATAATAACTTATACAAGAATGAATAGCTTGACTTCTCTGAAATAGAAACTCAGAAATACTTCTGACCTCTCTAAAATATGAACTCACCTGCTGCTATGTGACCCTGGGGTTGGGAACCCCTGCTTTAAAGGTTCATTGGACATCTCCAATGCTTCTAATCAGAGCACAGCATGAAATTGCTCCTTTGTCAATGGAAGCAGAGATACTGAGAAACCTAATGCAGCATTAATACTCACATAAGGCCAGGCACAGTGGCTCATGCCTGTAATCCTAGCACTCTGGGAGGCTGAAGTGGGCAGATTGCCTGAGCCCAGTAGTTCAAGACCAGCCTGGGCAACATGGTGAAACCCTGTCTCTACTAAAAATACAAAAAATTAGCCAAGCATGGTGGCGTCCACCTGTAATCCCAGCTACTCAGGAGGGCACTAGAATCACCTGAACCCGAGAGGCGGAGGTTGCAGTGAGCCAAGATTGCACTACTGCACTCCAGCCTGGGTGACAGAGCGAGACTGTCTCCAAAAAATAAAAATTAAAAAACAAACAAACAAACAAAAACTCACATGAGTATCACCGAGGAGTTAGTAACAGGATAGTTTTATGTCTGGCTGTGGTTGCCTGAGAAGAACCTGCCATGCTATTTAACACCAAACACTACAACATAAAATAAGTATACGTAAAGGAAAAAAAATTGCATTTAATTCTTCCTTGCTAGACACATGTAACTTTGGTTCAGTAGCATTTAATAATGATAAGTTAATATATTTTATTGCTTTTGCATATTGGGGAGGTAAATCCACATTGACAGTCAAAAGAACTGTGTCTCAGTTTTGCCACTTACTGGCAGTTGTCCTTAGATGAATTATCTAAATACTGTGACTCTGTTTCCTCATCTGTTTTGTGTGTGTGTGTGTGTGTGTGTGTGTGTGTGTGTGTGTGTGTTTGTGTTTGAGACGGAGTTTTGCTCTGTCACCCAGGCTGGAGTGCAATGGCGTCATACCGGCTCACTGCGACCTCTGCCTCCTGCGTTCAAGAGGTTCTCCTGCCTCAGCCTTCCTAGTAACAGGGATTACAGGCACACACCACCACGCCCAGCTAATTTTTGCATTTTTAGTAGAGACGGGATTTTGCCATGTTGGCCAGGCTGGTCTCGAACTCCTGACCTCAAGTGATCCATCTGCCTCGGCCTCCTGAAGTGCTGAGATTCCAGGCATGAGCCACCATGCCTGGCCTAACTGAAGCTTAGTAAATGTTGATTCCTTCTTTTAAATTTCAAAATGTTTGGACAAGCTCCCGTAAAATAGAAACAAAGAGTTAAATTTTGCTTCCACAAAGTCAAAAGTCTTATTAATAAATTTATTGAGTTCATGTATAACATTGTAAAAGAACTTAGGAAGATTAAAACAACATTAGTTAGTTCTCATTCTAGATCCACAAAATGTTAGTGAAAATAAACAGAGTATTCTGTGATTTTTAATAAAAATTCAGTAGAGGCTCAATACAATGCAGTGGAAAATAAGCACAGGTTTTGGAGTTTGGGAGACCTAGGGTCACATCCTAGTTCTGCCACTTCATAGTTTTGTGATCTTGCACAAGATTATATCGTTAAGGCTCATTTCCTTTATGGACAGGAAGGGGAGAATACCATATTTCAATGAATCTAATAATCCATGTATTGTAAGACTCATTGTTCTTTCATGTACAAGTAAAAAAACACTGCCATTAAGACACAATGCTTTCTTGTAATGTAGAATTTTCATTTCATACTCATTGAAAGAGCTCTTTCAATACATTTAGATAGGTTTTAATCATATGTCACCCTAAGGCAGAGATTAAAAATAAAAATCTTAGGGCCGGGCGTGGTGGCTCAAGCCTGTAATCCCAGCACTTTGGGAGGCCGAGACGGGCGGATCACGAGGTCAGGAGATCAAGACCATCCTGGCTAACACGGTGAAACCCCGTCTCTACTAAAAATACAAAAAAAAACTAGCCGGGCGAGGTGGCGGGCGCCTGTAGTCCCAGCTACTCGGGAGGCTGAGGCAGGAGAATGGCGTGAACCCAGGAGGCGGAGCTTGCAGTGAGCTGAGATCCGGCCACTGCACTCCAGCCTGGGTGGCAGAGCAAGACTCTGTCTCAAAAAAAAAAAATAAAATAAAAATAAAAAAATAAAAATAAAAATCTTAGCAAAATAAATTACTTAATGTATTCCTCAAATACAACATAGTAAGACTCTTTTCTTTTATTTTAAAACAGAGTCTCGCTCTGTCGCCCAAGCTGGAGTGCAACCTCTGCCTCCCGGGTTCAAGCGGTTCTCCTGACTCAGCCTCCCCAGGTAGCTGGGACTACAGGCGCACGCCACCACGCCTGGTTAATTTTTGTATTTTTAGTAGAGACGGAGTTCACCATGTTGGCCAGGCTGGTCTCGAACTCCTGACCTCAGGTGATCTGCCCAGTAAGACTTTTCTGAATTGCTTTTGACTCACGGTCACTGATGTCCCCACTTTTCTATGTAATATTGGCTTCTATGCCATCAATAACCTCTATGATGCTTAGTTCCTACAAGACAACTCTACAGTTGCCTCCAAGATTTTCCTCCAAGCCATACTTCGATGCTGCTACTTTCATGCCACAAAAAGTGACAACCAAATTTGCTGATGAGCGCGCAGTGACAATCAGCGTATAGCTGCTGTCTTGTGGACAGTGACTATGGGACATTATATGATCCATCTTGGTTTCAGAGACATTCAGTGGTGGGAAAATGTGCTTCTTAGAACTATGAAATGTGGGTGATAATCTTCATAGAATATCTGTGGAGATTAATAAGAAAATGCATTAAAAGTATTAATAATATAATAAATAAATTGTAGCTATTAAATTACAGGAAAGTGGGAGAATGCAGCACTTTTGATCTGTGACTCCTCGCCATGTTCCTGGGATGGGCATAAATACTGAATTAAATTATTCAAAATCCTGGGTAGTCTGCTGTCCTATTTGAGGCTTGGCATTTTGCACATGATGGATTTTTCAAGTCCGAAGCAAACATTGTCAAATAGAATATTCATTTTAGTTTCTTATCCTCTCCCTCCAAAGAAAAAAAAATGAAACAAAATGTTGTGGCTATTGTGGTAATCCACGTCTTATAAAAGCATGGCGTGATCACCAGAGGATGCCACTCTTTTCCTTTCTTGCCTTCCAATTCTACGTTCTCCTGGGTACTTCCTGTCCACCACCACCATAGGGTCTGCAGATCCATTCCAAATAGCTACATTTAGAAAGGCAGGTCAGGCAAATGTTTGGCAGAGAAGTGTATCAATAAAAATATCAAAATCACTTTCAAGGGTAAATAAAAAATAGCTATAAGAGCTACTTGGGATTTTATTATTTTACTCAGTTCTTCAATGAGAGGTCTGAAAATCAGCTTATCTAAAAAAGGGGCCGTGGCGGCTCACCTCTCTAATCCTAGCACTTTGTGAGGCCAAGGGCAGATTGCTTGAGTCCAGGAGTTCAGGACCAGCCTAGACAACATGGCAAAGCACTCTCTCTTAAAAAAAAAAAAAAAAAAAAAAAAAAAAACTCGCTGGGCATGGTGGCGCATGCCTGCCTGTAGTTCCAGCTTCTCGGGGGGCCGAGGTGGGAGAATCACTTGAGCCCAGGAGATTGAGGCTGCAGTGAGCCTTGACTGTGCCACTGCACTCCAGCCTGGGTGACAGAGCAAGATCTTATCTAAAAAATCAATTAATTAATCAACTTAAAAAATTTTAAAAAAGGAAAAAAGAGAGCAATAACCTCCGAGCTTTACTGCAGGGGAGCAAAAGTTTAAGGCTGAGCCTCTTTTTTACCCTAGCTGCTCATGAGCCCACAGGCAATAGGTCCCCTTTATCTAAGACAGCACTTTCTGCAACTGCGGTCCGAAAATATAAAATGGAAACTTCGAGAAATAAACAATTCCTAAGTGTTAAATTGCACACTTTTCTGAGTCGTGTGATGAAATCTCACATCATCCTGCTCTATCCCACGCAGGATATGGATCCTCCCTTTGTCCAGCGTATCCATCCTGTCTACATTCCCTGCACCTTAGTCACTTACCAGCTATCTTGATTATCAGAATGATGGTTGAGGTCTCACAGTGCTCGTGTTCAAGTCACCCTTGTTTTATTTCATAATGGCCCCAAAGCGCAACAGTAGTGATGCTGGAAATTCAGACATGCCAAAGAGAAGTGGTAAAGTGCTTCCTTTAAGTGAAAGGGTGAGAGTTCTCAACTTAATAAGGAAAGAAAAAAATTCATCCAATGAGGGGGGTTGCTAAGATCAATGATAAAAACGAATCTTCTATCAGTGAAATTTTGAAGGAGAAAATAGAAATGTGTGCTAGTCTTGCTCTTACACCTCAGACTGCAAAAGTTATGGCCACAATGCATAATAAATGCTGAATTAAGATGGAAAAGGCATTACATCTGTGGGTGGAAGACATAAACAGAAACATGTTCCAGTTGATAGCAAAGGGAGTGGGATGGGAGGTAGGGAATGACCAGGGTCACATATCAGGCTGATCAGGCAGAACAATATCAAATAGAACAAAGTTGCTCAACCTTACACTATTGACCTTTTGGACTGAATGATTCCTTATCTTCAGGGGCCATCCTGAGCACTGAAGGAGGTTTAGCAGGATCTCTGTTTTCTAAGAACTAGATGCCTGTAGTTACCCGCCCCCTCTACCACCAATCCCTCCCCACCCCACCCCTGGAGCTGTGACAATCAAAAATGTCTAGGGCATGACCAAATGTCCCTACTGGGGCAGGGGTGAAGAGAAATTGCCCCTGCTTAAGAGCCACGTACATAAGATAATATCAGCAAAGTTCATGTATCGTTGTGAGATACCAAGATCTCAAAAGGAGTTTGAGTATAGAGGACTAATTCAGGCAGGAATAATTCTCAAGGACAGTGGTTGCTGGAATCAGCCTTCAGCCCTGGGCTTGCTCCCTCTTCTTTCTTTCTCTTCTCTTTCCCCTCCTCTTTCTCCTCCTTTCTCTGTCTTCTTCCTCCCTCTCCTCCCCTTTCCTCTCTTTCTCCTCCCTCTCCTTTTCCTCCTTTTCTCCTCCCCCTTCTCCATTCCCCCCACCCCCTCACAGGGAGAATTTGACTTTGTCTTTTGTTTTGTTTTGTTTTTTTGAGACAGGATCTTGCTCTGTCACCCAGACATGATCATGGCTCACTGTAACCTCAAACTCCTGGGCTCATGTGATCCTCCTGCCTCAGCCTCCCAACTAGCTGGGTTTACAGGTGCAAGCCACTGCACTGGGCCCGAGGATGTGACTTTGTCTTGCGGAGAGCAGCTCTCTAAGACAGAAGTCTTTGCAATCTCTGCTTGAGCAATTTTCTACACCACCAAATAGGTATTAGCCCAATTCTCTTAGCTTCTGGGAAGGAGCTGCAGAGAGGCATGGAAAACTTCCTTCCTCCTATACTCAGCAAATACACATTCAACAACACATGGAGGAACATTTAGGGAGAGCTAAGTTTAATAGTTGTGGGCTGGGCATGGTGGCTCATGCCTGTAATCCCAGCACTTTGGAAGGCCAAGGCAGGCAGATCGCTTGAGCCCAGGAGTTCGAGACCAGCCTGGGTAACATGGTGAAATCCTGTCTCTACTAAAAATACAAAACTTAGCCCGGTGTGGTGGCACATGCCTGTAATCCCAGCACTAGGGAGGCTGAGGCAGGAGAATTGCTTGAACCGGGGAGGCAGAGGTTGCAGTGAGCTGAGATCACACCACTGCACTCCAGCCTGGGCGACAGAGCGAGGCTCCATCTAAAAAAATTAAAAAAAAAAAAAATTCAGTTGTGTATTTAAAGCTTCTTCTATTCCCAGAATATTAGCTTGTCCTGAATGTCCATTTTGAGAATTTGGTAATCACAAAAACACCTTTATTTTGTACTATACTATTGTGAGGTAATGAGCCTCAAATCTTTAGGAAAGTAAAATTTGAAAACCAAAAAACGTGGGGCTGCAAACCTTCTCATGCATATGCATTGTCAGACAGTACTTGTTGAAAATGCAGATTCCTGGTACTACTAGTGAGTTTGATTCAGTAGGTCTGGGTGGACCCAGGAATTTGCATTTTTAACAAGCAACCCAGGTGATTCTGATCCTCAGATAATCTTTTGAGAAATACTAGTGTTCAAAGGATATAAAATGTAAGGATATACTGAGATTAGTTAGAAATGTATGATTTCGTCTAAGAGAAGGCATTTGGCAGGTACTTGGGCCCTTGTTTGATGCAACTCCAGGTGGAGGTTTGAAAGATTAGTGAAGGGGAGGGATTCCTGCATGTATAAATCACTGTGTGAGGAAAGTGGATAATTGCTTGGCGTTTAGGCAATTATACATGCAGATTAGAAGAGCACATATATATAAGCCAGATAAAACAAAGACAATGGTTAGTACATCATAGAGCCACCATGCCAGTCACATCATCATTTCCAACTGCCCAGATGTAAGTACCAGCAATGACATGGTTTCCAATTGTTTGATGCTCTGATAGTTATGTATTGACGCAAGAATGTTTTGTTTGGAGGATATTTTTACCTTGAATGAGGAAAAGTTATGATTAATTCTTTTCTAGTTGACTCCATATGCACCCCACACTAAAAATAATCAGATATTTAATAAACATAGGCCTAAGTCAGTTTGAAAGATAATTCTTATTCTCGATGTTAATATTGCATACTCCCAGTATTGTATTCTAGAATTCTTTCTGTCTTTCAGCTGCTTCAGTTTTCAAGGCATGAGTGAAAAGCAGAAAGAGAAACGAAGCTCTTCTTCTCTTTTTCTAACAGATACTAGCTAGTGATATTTTCATTAGTGATTTTTATGTGTATGTTGTATCAGTCTATTGCCTGGAATAGCTGATGTACTTCTGTTTGTTCTCAGATTCGTATTTCAAAAGATGTCCTGAGATAGAGGTTCTTAGACCTCCTACTTCTCTTGAGTCTTGGTCTGAGGACTCTTAGGTGGTCACAATGAAAAGTCCATCATTTAAGATCTCTATAGTCTGAGAAGGTAAATGGAAATGTTTTCAATGGTTTACAAATTTTAAAAAATCTGTAAGTGATATGACAAAATTGAACCTGGACCAGAGTGTAATTAAGATATGGTTCCTTGGTTACTGCTTTAGAGTTTTTGCTTAGCTAGTGGGAAAAGGTATGTAAACAAAAAGTGCCATAAAGAGTTCTAGGTGCTGTGAAAAAAAGCCTGTATGAGGAGAGGAGGCTTGAGGGAGGGTGTCGTCAGGCAGGGGTGAATCATAAAGGGGAAGGGTTGGGAAAAGCTTCTTGCACAAAGTGAGACTTGAGCCGAGTCCTCAGTATGAACCTGTCTTAAAGGGCTTATTATAAAATTGAGGAGTTTGCAAGCTCATTAGAGAACCCAAATTTAAAATCCATTATTTGAAAAAAGGTGAGTAAGTTGATATTAAATCGTGTGGGGCTGGTTACTAGGTGAAAAACTTTTGGAAAAGTAAGGCAGGTGGGTTGGAGCAGGTACAGAGGGCTTTGTAAGGGAAGCAAAGCTGAGTCAAGCCTTAGAATGGGTAAGAAAGAGGTAAGTGGAGTGGAGATTGGGGAGCAGAAGGTGGGGAAAGAGTCTGAGCAAAGACAGGGCCCACGAGGAGGAAACCAGCTGTCTGAGCAAGCATGCCTGACAGAGACTGGTGTGGGAGGTTTAACAGGGTCACACCATGACTGGCTTTAGAGCCAGGCAGTTTGGAGATTTGATGTAGAAAGGTGTTGGTGAGGCTGGGCGCAGTAGCTCACACCTGCAGTTCCAGTGCTTTGGGAGGCTTAGGAGGGAGGATTGCTTGAAACCAGGAGTTCGAGGTAACAGTGAGCTATGATCGCACCACTGTGCTCCAGCCTGAGCAACAGAGTGAGAACCTGTCTCTATTTTTAAAAAAAGAAGAAGATGATGATGGTGAGATCTCCCAAATTCCTGATTAGGGAAGTCATATAGCTGAACATATGCTGAAAGAAATATTTCAGAAAAACAAGTCTGCTTTCCATTTCAAACAATGGACTAAAAAGGGCTGAGACTGGAGGCTGGAGGCCAGCGCAGAGGCTGCTGCAAGCCCGCCTCACAGAATTGGCAGGGAGGTTCTGCAGTCCTGCCTCTGCTGCTGAATTATTACATTTGTATTTCTCGTCATCCTTTTCAGAATGATTCATCATATATGCCCACTATACAGTAGGCATGGCAAGCACATTAAGCATCAGAGTAGCTTTTCAAAGGACGCAGAGTTAGCAATGAGTTGAGTACATCCCACAACCTAGGTTCTCTGAATCCAAATTGCTCTAACGCAAAGTTTCTTGGCCTCAGCACTGTTGACATTTTGGACCACATAATTCTTTGCTGGGCATAGGAGGGGGGGCTGTCCTGTATAATGTAGGATGTTTAGCAGCATCTCTGCCCTCTACTCTATAAATGCTGGTACCACTTCTCTTCCCACAGGTAACAGTGAAAAATGTCTCTAGACATTGGCAAATGACCCCAAGGGACAAAATCAGCCTCAGTTGGGAACAACTACTCTAATATATCAACAGTATAATTTTTGTAAGAATCACATCTCCTATGTTGGACCTAGGCAGCTATTTTCCGTGACTTTCACTTGTAACCCCAAGCCAGCACTGCTCAGACACTCAGTCTCTGGAGGATGAGAAGAGCCCCAGCAGCAGGGTCACTGCTTTTGTGATCAATTCTTTCTGGAAATGATGGCTAAAACCCAATAGCAGGGAAAGGGTCTGCACCTTGAGGCACCCTTTCAAAGTGCTGCACCACCACACCCCGTTTCCACCTGGAACTTTGGGGATCATTGGTTTGATACTCTTGTCCCAGAATTTTTTTTCTATTGGCTAAGAACGCATCCCAATCCCAGTGATCTTGTTCTTAGGGAATCTCCCTCCTGTCCACTCACCTCTTACTTCTCTTACTTACTCTCAGTCCCTTCTAAGTTAATCCCATGCGATTCATCTCCACCCAACCAAGGCTATTTCTCTATATACCTATTTTATGGTCACTGAAACCCTTATTAATTTTACTAAAATTTCCTGTACACTTACAGACCTTTATGTGAGTGTTTCTTTCCCGTTTAACCTAAAACTGATTTCATCCTCATAACCTGAATTTCCTTCTTGACCACAGGTAGTAGCCACTTCTTGTGTTGCCTTCTTCCCTTTGACCCTGGGGTCTCAGGACCCTCAGGCATTGGCATTCTCCTTGGCCTAAACACCTACTTCCATACCACTTTTCTGCCTGTCTTAGTGTCATATTCGTTAAAAGTCATCTCCACATTCCCCTTGACATCCCATCCTATCATCTGTAAACCAGAACACTTACTTACAGAAAAGGAGTAAGGCTCAGGCCTCCTAACTGTGAACATCTTCTCTCTGAGTTCTAATTTGCAATAATAATATATATAAAACAAATACAGACATTACCAAGAGGCTGAGTAGGGTAATGAGGGTAGGATGAAATAAAAGGAAATAAAGTTTTCTTTTAATTGGTAAAAATATTCAGCCTTCCTCCCCCGCCCCAGCCGCCGCCGCCACCGCCTTTCTTTTGAGACAGGGTCTTGCTGTGTAACCCAGGCTGGAATGCAGTGGCACAATCTTAGCTCACTGCAGCCTTGACTGCCTGGGCTCCAGTGATCCTCCCACCTCAGCCACCTGAGTAGCTGGGACTACAGGCACACACTACCATGCCCAGCTAATTTTTTTTTTCTTTTTTTTTTGTAGAGATGGGGTTTCACCATGGTGCCCAGGCTGGTCTCAAACTCCTGGGCTCAAATAATTCTCCCAGCTTGTCCTCTCAAAGATTACAGGCGGGAACCACTGCACCCGGCCTATTCAGCCCTTTCTTCAATTAAATGTAGCAAAACCAACTGCCTGCCCTTAAAAAATATGAAACAGGTCTACTACCATCAGATCTTCTTTTCTGACCTGACCACTAAATCCATTTCTAACAAATATCAACTCGTGAATAACAGCCTGTTCTACTTCCTCATCATTCCAGAATCCCAGCCATCTTTTCCTGGAGATCTCTGAAATCTGTTTGCTCCTCCTGGAAACAGCCTTTCTCTCCTCCAGGTCAATCCATAAGGAAGTCTTGCACCTTATCATTGTTAGGTAGTTATTAGGAACTGCTCTCTGCCCACAGGTGGAGGCCATATGCATTCCAGCATTCAGAGTCATGTGGAGCAAATGGGCTATCCCATACAGAACAGAGTCATGTGGAGCAAATGGGCTATCCCATACAGAACAGAGGGGTTGTATCTTGCCAGTGTTTACAGCCTCTTTGGCTTAATGCTGTCCTACTAAATTTAACTTCACATTTTGAGATGCTTGAGTTAATAATGGCATTATGCTTAATGCACTGAGCTTATATTTGGACTATCCCCTAGCTTACTGCAGTGAGGATGGGGAGGTTCACAATGTGATCAACACGGACAAAAATAGTGAAATATGATTTTTAAAAGTTTTTTTAAGAAACAGATTCACACTATGTTGCTCAGGCTGGCCTCCAACTCCTGGCCTCAAGCAATTCTCCTGCCTCAGTCTCCTGAGTAGCTAGGATTACAGATATAAGCCACCATGCCTGCTGTGAAATATGATTTAAAAATTGTTTTTATTAAAGTGAAGTTCACGTAACATAAAATTAGTCATTTTAAAATGAACAAACCAACGGCATTTAGCACATTCACAGTGTTGTACAACTAGCACCTCTATCTAGTTCCAAAATATTTTCAGCAATCCAAAAGGCAACCCTATTGTAGTAGTCTGTTCTCACACTGGTATAAAGAACTACCCAAGACTGGGTAATTTATAAAGGAAAGAGGTTTAATTGACTCACAGTTCCACATGGCTGGGGAGGCCTCAGGAAACTCACAATCAGGGCAGAAGACAAAGGGAAAAGGAGGTCTTTTTCACATGGTGGCAGGAGAGAGAAGTGCAAGCAGGGGAAATGCCAGACGCTTTTAAAACCATCACATCTTGCTAGAAGTCACTCACTATCATGAGAACAGTATGGAGGAAATCGCCCCCGTGATCCAATCACCTCCCACCAGGTCTTGCCCTTAATACGTGGGGATTATGGGGATTACGATTCGAGACAGGATTTGGGTTGGGACACAGAGCCACACTATATCACCTGTATCTATTGAAACATGATTTTTAAACCAACCTGAGAAAGTATATATGATTTGTGTAGTATTTGCAGTAAGGATTGGGTTTCTATTTTCCTTTCTCATCCTACTGACCCCTTATAATCTGCTTTATGTTAAAGACAGTTTTAGATGGGTGCAATGATGGCTCATGCCAGTAGTCCCAGTCACTTGGGGGCTAACATGGCAGACTCGCTTGAGCCCCTGGAGTCAAGGCTGCAGTGAGCTGCGATCTGGCCACTGTACTGCAGCCTGGAAAACAGAATGAGACCTCATCTCCCAAAAAAAAAAAAAAAAAAAAAAAAGGCAGTTTTAGTGGGAGTCACAGGCGGACAGTGAGTTACATGGGAGAAACCCCTCTGGCCCAGGTTATTTGCCTTTCTGGAAAATTGCTGGGTAACATAAATCTACATTGGATACACCCCTCAAAAAGAGACGTGTAGGAGATGGGGGCAAATAACCACTGAAAACTATCAAGGAAGGAATTTGGAGGAAATTAAACTGAAAAGAGAAATTAGAATAGAGAGGTAAAGAACAGCTGTAGAACAGTCTCTGGCACACAGCAGGTGCCTAATAAATATCTGTTGAATGATGGAATGAACAAAAATAACCCTAAATGCAGTAGTGAAAATAACCCAGAATAAATGAATGGATGGCTGCATTGGAAATGGATGCAGGATACAGTAGTGTTTCAAGGGAACAATTTGATAAGCCATGAGGGGAAGCACATTAAATTGTTCCCATGTCATTGCAGTTGGACCAGTCTTAAAAGCAAATAGGAAAGAGATATAAAGAGTCTATCATTTCAGGGCGGGCACGGTGGCTCTTGCCTATTATCATAGTATTTTGGGAGGCTGAGGTGGGTGGATTGCTTCAGTCCAGGAGTTCGAGACCAGCCTGGCCAACATGGTGAAACCCATTCTCTACAAAAAATATGAAAATTAGCCGAGCCTGGTGGCTCACACCTGTAGACCCAGTTACTCAGGAGTCTGAGGTGGGAGGATAGCTGGAGCCCAAGAAGTGGAGGTTGCAGTGAGCTGAAATTGCACCACTGCACTCCAGCCTGGATGACAGAGTCAGACCCTGTAGAAAAAAATAAAAATGAAAAAAGAAAGAAAGGAAAGGAAAGAAGGAAGGAAGGAAGGAAGGAAAGAGAGAGAGAGAGAGAGAGAGAGAAAGGAAGGAAGGAAGGAAGGAAGGAAGGAAGGAAGGAAGGAAGGAAGGAAGGAAGGAAGGAAGGAAGG
>NC_044563.1:32394132-32443542 GCF_007565055.1 Rhinopithecus roxellana
GGTGCGCCCCACTTCTGTGGCACTGGGGCTGCGGGCGATGCCTCTGGCTTTCACTCGGGCCCTTCCACTCATGTTCCCTGTGAGCCCACAGTGGCCACAAGAGCTGCAATGTCTCAGTTAGGGTATGTTTTGCTTTGGCTACAGATGGCGAGGCTGTGACGGCGAAACTACCTGGAGGCGGTGGATGTCCAGCATCCTCAACCTACGCAGGGGCTGGAAATGCGTCCGAGGCTCGTGCGTGGGTGGAGAAGGCACGCTGGGGCGTGGGGATTGGCGCGAGCACGTGGGCCTGTGCGGGACTTCTTTTTTCTTCCCATTACCTCCACCCTGCCCCAAAATTTGGCATTATCCCCCTTTTCCATTTTTGCCAATCATATGTGTATTGGGTGGCACCAAACAATAATTTTTTTTTCAGTTTGTATTTTCTGCTCACCAATGAGAGGGTAAGTACCTCTTCATACATGTGATACTTTTAGAGTTATCCAGTCTGCAAATTGCCTGTCGCATTCGTTGCCCATTTTTACAATAGAGTGAGTGTCCCATCTTTGTGATTTGGAAGAAAACTTTTTTTAAAAAATTGCAAATATGCAAATATCTACTTCCAATCTATCACTTGTTAATTTTTACTATGAAATGCTTTAACCAAAATCCTAAATTTCGATGTTGCCAAATTCAGCCATTTTAAAATTTGTGCTTTTGGGATCTTTTTAAAAGAAAATTCCACCTGTCCTAAGTTTACAAGGACAAGGACTTTCTATCATATTTTCTTTTTATTAACTTAGTAAGTTTACTGTTCACAGCAAGTATCTTCTATCCTTCAGGAATTTACACTCACACATATGTAAGTATACAATGTGAGTGAGATAGAAGTCCAACTTTATCTCCATATAGTGAGCCATTCTTCCTTGACATCATCTGTTAAATAGCACATACTTTCTCTAATAGTTTGTGAAGCCACCTCCAGCAAATGACAGATTCCCATGTATAAATAGATCTAGTCTGTGCCTTCCATTACTGCACCAAGACTTTAACACTATGTATCATTTTTCTTTGTATTATTCATAGAATCTGGTGGGATAAGTCTTTGCTCTTTGATCATTTTTTCCAACTGATTTATTTATTCACAAACTTTATTCTTCCATATACATTTTAAAATAAGTTCCTCAAGTTTCTTTAAATATCTTGCTTAAATTTCAATAGCATTGTATCCAATATAAATCAATTTAGGAAGAACTTACATTTTTACAATGTTAGATTTCTCCATTTATTAAAGTCCTTTGTATCTTTTAATAGAGCTTAATTTTTTTCATAAAAGTCTCATGTACTGAGTTAACTTTTGAAAATTTCATAGTTCTTATTACTATTGTGAACTATCTCTTCTTGTCATGTTTCATACTTGGTAATTATTAGTGTAGACACGTGATACTGGTTTTTGTAAAGTTGATGCTGTTTATCAAGCTTGCTGAATTCCTCAGTTCTTAGAGCTTGTCTTTTGATTTCATTGAATTTGTATGTAATAATATCATCTACAAATAATGATAATTTGTCTCATCCCTTCTTATTCTTTTTCTTTTTATTTGTTTTTCTTGTCTTATGTTGCTCAGATTTTTCAGTACAATGTTGAAGGTTACTATGGTAGTTGGAATTCTTGTTTTCTTTCTGATTTTAGAGAGACTGAAATGTCTCCATTTTGTTTGATGTTTGCTATAAATATCTAGTTTATAGTCCTTATCATGTTAAGAAAGCTTTCTTCTATTCCTACTTTTCAAAGATTATTTTAATTATAAATGTGCATAGAATTTTATTAAATACTACCCTGGATTTGTTGAAAAGCTTGTGCTGAAGTTATAAGGGCACATGTACAGGCTGTTCATCAGAGTATTCTTTGGAGTGGCAGGTAGTTGCAGGCAGCTTATGTACCCATCAGAAGGGGCAACAGGTAGGTAAAATGTGGTAGACACATGGAGTGGATTACTAGGCTAACATTCAGAAATAATGACCTAAAAATATATTTAGCAGCATGGATAGATAGATCTTAAACACATTGTGTTGAAGAAAGGAAAAGCTTAAAAAAAGATTGAGATCTATACAATGATAAAATATTACATTAATTTTTAAAACATTAGGGACACCTGTGTATGGGATATGTACTAATTTTTTAAGTAAACGTATATATCCAAGAACAGACACAATAGATTAAGTACTTATATAAGGAAATAAAATAGGAATGTGAATGGGGCAGAGAAAGAGAGAGCAAAAGACAGTACGATATAATATAGAATTTGCACAGACCCATGAGAATCATATAAAATGAATCAAAGAATATGATTAATTCAACTTTCTGTACTTGGGGACTGAAAATTTAATAAATATAGCTAATTTTTATTGAATACCTGCAGTATGCCAGGCATTATTGCCCCAGCTTTATAGATTAGGAAATTAAAGCTTAGGCAAACTGACTTGCTCAAGGCCCTACATTATGTGGCATACCTGGGATCCCAATTCAAGTCTGTCAACCTGTAAAGCTCACACTGTATCCACTCATCTCCTACTCTCCTCCCTCCAAGAAGGTGATCTGCCTTACTTTAGATGCAGCTTTTACTAGAGGAAAAAGTTCAAAGCCTGTGTGTTATGCCCTGTTCTGCCATTCTATTTATTCTCCATCAGAATACGCTTTCATCGGGTTCTCTTGGAACACATTAACCCTGACTGCTGGCAAGTGCAAGAGATAATGATGGTCTCGGGCAGAGATGGCCAGCCTTGGACTTGGTTCAGTGAAACTAACCTCTAATGAATAATAATAGATTTCTTTGAAAATGAAAGAGTGGAAAATTGTGAGTGATCATAAACTGCTGTGTTACAAAGGAGGGCAGATGGAAAACACAATGTGGACAAGGAATCTACTTCTGAAAATCTGTGCTTTGTTTCTGAATGTAAGAATAGTCTCTAGCCCATGTTTTCCAAATTTACCACCTCCTGATACCACATCCTTTTCATGTGACCTGCATTGATGTAACATGACAGAGTGACAAGAAAGGCTAAGAATACACGAGACCTTTGAACAGTCAGATCCCTTCGATTTTCCAAATACTAATGTGTTATAAAATCAGAAATATTGATGATTTCTAATCATTATCTGCATTTTTCAATTTTCCTCTATGATTACTATAATAACCGACACAGAAATCAGTCACATTGTGCCTTCCACATAGGCTTTTTAAAATGCACGTGTACTTTCTCTGTGGCGGTGATAGATGCAGGAGGAAGATAAGTGGGGGTCCCCAGAGAACCTCTGACTCGTCTGCACACTGGGAGAATGGGGTTGAAGCCGCAGCAAGTTGGAACCAACCACTTGCAATGGGGAGGAGCCTGGGCTCTCCAGTTCCTATGTGAGGCCTGGAATGAATCTGTGAGGTCGGGGCCTCTCGATTTGCTGAAAGTTTTTTTTCCTTCTCGCCCAATAAACTATTTCCTCCCACCTTCAATGTATTTGCATGCCTAACTGGTCATGCAAATGTGACAAGAACTCGGTTTTAGCTGAACTAAGGAGAAAGTTCTCCATCAGTAAGGAGGCGGTATGCTAAGATTCCAGGTATGCATGGCTTTAAAGTCAGGCAGACCAGAGTTTGTATCCCAACTCCATTGCTTACTAGCTTTCTCACCCAAGGAAATTTACATAATCTCATTTAGCCTCAGTTTCTTTGATTATAAAGTGAGGATAGTGACACTAGGGATCCTCAGCCTCAGCAGTATTCACATTTGGGCTGGAAAATTCTCTGTTGTGGAAGGCTGTCCTATGCCTTGCAGAATGTTTAGCAGTGTCTCTCGCCTCGACTCACTAGATGGTAATAGCACTCCCTCTAATTGTAACAGCCAAAATGTCTCTAGACATGGCTCACTGTATCCCGAAGGGCAAGTCACTCCTGGTTGAGATCGCTGAGATGTGTCTACCCCAAGAATTGTTTTGAGGATTAAATGAGATAATAATAATGATGTTTGTATAGCATTTGCCACACAATAAGAATTGCGTTATTTATTATTATTATCGTGTGTGGGTGAACAAATTTTATAAAAATGAGTTCAATACAATTTTGCAGTGTCATACTTTCGAACTTGTGTCAGAATCACTCCATGTGCATGTATTGCACACGGATACTGCTAGTCATAGGTGCCTCTTGTCTCATGCCACCCTTCCTTCACATTTTGCTCAGTCCACCTTTCAACTCCAGCCATTGCTATGGCAATCAGCTGCACACAGTGTAACCTGATAGCATCACACCTCAACTGAATCCCGTATCTCTCAGTTCTTTCCAGGGCTTCTCTGCTACAGCAGGACACCACTCTACTAACACAGAAGCAAACTTCAAGTTAACACCTTCATGGGGCAACCTTTGGCCAAAAGGGGTGGGAGACTGTGGATAAATCCTCCCTCTTCCATCCACTGGGCAGACAATTGTGCGGGTGCATTCTTTGGCCTCACAGAGGGTCCCCAGTAGGGTCAAGTACCAGATGCCACAGAAGTGATGAGTTGATAATGCATCCTTGGGTTGAATTTTCACCCTCCCTTATTTCACTCTTCTCAGGCCCTCTCTCCTGTTCCTTGCAGTCACTTACCAAAATAAACCACCCACTTGCAAGCCCTTATCTCAGGTTTATTTGGGAGGAAACTTAAGCTAACATAGTTCAGTTATGAGACTGAATACTATATATGAGAATATAGTATTCATTCTAAAACAGATTCCATGCCTGCTGTGGAATACTGTAAATGGTAATGGTTCCAAGCATTAGTATCTAAATGTCCAAGCATTAGTGTCTAAATTTTATCAATGAGAAGTTCACAGTTCAAAGACTTGCCTAACCTCATCCTGCAAGTCAGCTGTAAAAATTAGTTTTTCAGTTATTCAGTCTCATCTGGGGCTGTAACTTAATTTTTTAATGATTTTTTTATTAGGTAGACCCCACCTAATAATAAATGATTTTTTATTAGGTAGATCATGTACAAGTATAGGCCTGTTCACATCAGCTAATTTATTTGGACAATGCCCATGGTTCCTGCTAACACAGAATTATTCCTCAGGCACAGGTGTAGGTGGTTGAACATCTGTAGAATTAGTGCATCAATGTGTTACCTTCATTGGGCCTTCTTTTAATAATACTGGATTAATTTTGAACTGTTTCATTCTTTTAACTTTTTATTTGAAATATATCATGTTTATAGAAAAGTTGCAAGGATAACTCAAAGAACGCCCATAAACCTTTTACCAAGATTCACCAATTAACATTTTGCTCTGTTTGCCTTATTCTTTTCTCTTTGTATGTGTGTATGTGTGTATATACATACATTTTTTTTTTCTGGTCCATTTTGCAAAGAAGTTGACATCATGACCTTTGACTCTTAAATAGTTTAGTGTGCACAGCAGGTCTTTGAATAATGTCGCTTCCTTCAATGTCATTTCCTTATAATGTTGATGAAAAAAAATCTATTTTCAGCCACGGCCCCTGGAGTGTGCATATTCTTCCCATGTCTACATGAGTTTTATCTGGGTACCTCCAGTTGCCTCCCACATCCCAAAGCTGTGCATGTTAGGTTCATTGGCATGTCTACAAGGTCCAAGTCTAAGTGAATGTTGGTGTGGATGTGAGTGTTCCCTGCAATGGAATGGAGTCTTGTTCAGGAAGGGTTCCTGCCTTGCACCCTGAGCTGCTGTATAGGCTTCAGCCACCCATGACCCTAAACTGGAAAATGTGGGTAAATAATTATCTTACTTGTTTTTATTAATCTTTCTTAAATGTATGTATAGCTCACATTTCAATGTTTAATATTAGAAGTGTTTTGAGCCTATGTTTAGAAGTTTGGTGATATCTTTGTGACCAGAAGTAAGCCGTAGGAACTTCACTCTTGTTTACATTAATCAGCCTACGGTAAAATTGCCTCCATAATACATTGTTTGGCTTAAAGTCGAAATTTCCAAGAATCTACTGACAACGTTGAGGACTTACTGTATTTGTTAAGAGTAAGAATATTTTTTCATTCCCTTATACAACCACAGTACAATCATCTAAATCGGGAGATTTAAAATGGGTAAATACTACTGATTAAACTATAGTCCATAGTTAAATTTTGCTAAGTGTCCTCAAAAAAGCATTTTTTTTTCTGGCCCAGAATATGGTTAGGTCAGAATAATGCATTGCCTTTAGTTGTCATGCTTTTTCACTCTTCTTGAATCTGTAACATGAATAGCCTTGCTTTCTTTTTTAAAACAAATTGTGAGAAATATATTATCGACATGTTCAGAGAAAGAAAAATTCACATTAAGCATTAGATGTCAAACTGCTTAAACATTGTAATGGTAATCTTTCCAAAATGCTTCATCTGCTTCCTTGTCCCATTTTGCTCCAGAAAGGATTATTTCTATACGTACAGATAAGATAGGAGGAAATGGTTACAAGACAGAGCTTTTCTATTCCCTAGTTCTTCCCCTAGTTTCCTCTCCATTAAGTTTGCACTTTCCTCACACAAGTACTCTTTGCCTAAGAAAATCCATCCACCTCCAACAGGAATTCCCATTACAATGACCCAGTGGTGTCATTTTGACCTTCCTCAGCCCTAAGCACTTCCTTTGTGAGCTCTTTCTTCCATTACAGGAAAAAAATTCTCTCTCTCTCTCTCTTTTTTTTTTTTTTTTTTTTAATAGATGGAGTCTCACTCTTGCTGCCCAGGCTGGAGTGCAGTGGCATGATCTTGGCTCACTGCAACCTCTGCCTCCTGGGTTCAAGCGATTCTCCTGCCTCAGTCTCCCAAGTAGCTGGGACTACAGGCATGTGCCACCATACCCAGCTAATTTTGTATTTTTAGTAGAGACGAGGTTTCACCATGTTTGCCAGGATAGTCTCAAACTCCTGACCTCAGGTGATCCGCCCACCTCGGCATCCCAAAGTGCTGGGATTACAGGCATAAGTCAGCATGCCTGGCCAAATTTTTTCTCTTTCGATTTTAAAAGAAATTAAAACATTTTCATGGACCCCAAAAGCACTGTGGGCCCTATGCCCTTGCTTATGGTGCCCAACAGATAACACTGGTCTTGCCCTCACCCCCATATGCATTCTGCAAACTAAGTGATTAGATGTTGAGGCACACTCAGTGAATGCAGCAATCAGGTCAGGGATGGCCACTGGCTCCCAGGCCCTACAGAAGCGTGCAGAAGGTGGGGTGAGGGAGGATCCCCGGCCCTCTAATGTCAATGGCCAGGGTAGACCTGGGTCCTTTGCAGTAGTCCCTTCTGTGTGAGCTGCAGGCATGTCCACTTACTCTGTTTAATTATGGAATCTGTTAGAGCAGTGCATGCATCTCTCCCAAGGACAGGTAACATATAGAGGTGGATAGGGAGCAGGACCGCCTACACTCGTACTGGGAAAGGAAATATTTCCCCAATTAGCAAAGCTCTGCCGTCTTTCCCCCAAGTCAGTACTTCCCCCATTATTGTGCGGAGTCGTATTTGGTGTCTTTCCAGCTCCAGCTTGGGGCCTACCAGGATAAACGAAGAAGTTAGATTCTCTCAACATTGGCTGCTTATTTTGTTACCCCAAGAAAGGGCTCCCAATTTATGACTCAGTTAAAACTTTTGGTTTTCTCAGCGCTGGGTGATTGGAATAGAGGGGTATCTTTCATTAGCAACTCTGTAAATAAGGGAGCATTACCAAGAGTAACAAACAGGCCAAAGATCTACAAAGTTCAGAGTTGTTGACCTCAGTCTGAAAAATTGGGAACAGTAAGCCTTCTGTTAACCACTGAACTCAACCCCACTAATTCCCTTACTGAACTCATACCTCAAATAACAATGACCCCAGTCCGCACTATTGTCAGACTTCATGGCCAGTCAAGTCTTCCCACATGGAACATGAAAGCTGAGATTTCTTGAGATAATAAAATTCAAATTTGGTAACATCCTAATTGGTTCGGACCCTGTTTAGGCCTAATACTATGGTAATATTCACTAGGCAAAGAGAAGGGGACATTGGGGCTTAGTCATTGAGGGGGAATTTCCTGAGTTGGCAGGTGAGGGGAGTCATGAGTGACTCAGCTCCATCAGGACTGCTCTATTCTAATCTGTTTCATATATTGGGATTCTACATAAAATTTTGTTTGATAATTAGATTCTGCTCTTTTAAAAAAGAAGTTTGAAAGCCACCAATGTAGTCTTTTTTCTTACTTTTATTCCAGAAACTACCTAAGCAATCCTAAACAGAAGCTTAAATATTTAGAATGTTGATCTTTCATCCACCTAATCTCAAGGTGGTTCACAGGGAAAACCAGTAGCCTTGGAGTCCAAGACATGTAGAATCAGCCTTAGCTGTGCAGTGAGGAGCTGTGTGATATGAAGTGAGTAGCTCTGCCTCTCAGTTGTCTATAACAAGAGGATTATAAACTTAGCTCAACAGGGGGTGTTGTGAGTGTAAAATGGGATAATGTATGTAGGGAAGTACTCAACGTAGATAGCCATATTGCAGCTTCAGTAGAGTTCACCTTCTCTGAGCTGCCCTCTTCCTACTTAGGTCAACCTCATGTACTCTCCCTGTTAAAGGAACTTCTTTCCTACCTCATGATACAAAACTCACTTTCTTTTATTTGGGCCCCAGCAAAGATAAAAGATGCTGTTACCAGAAAGGGATACCAATCCAGACCCCAAGAGAGGGTTCTTGGATCTCGCACAAGAAAGAATTCATGGCAATTCCATAAAGTAAAATGAAACCAAGTTTATTAAGAAAATAAAGGAATAAAAAAATGGCCACTTCATTGGCAGAGCAGCAGCATGGGCTGCTGGTTGCCCTTTTTTATGGCTTTTTCTTGATTATATGCTAAACAAGGGGTAGATTATTCATGCTTCCCCTTTTTAGACCATAAGGGTAACTTCCTGATGTTGCCTCCGCATTTGTAAACTGTCTTAGTGCTAATGGGAGTGTAGCAGTGAGGACAACGTGAGGTTACTCTCATCACCATCTTGGTCTTGGTGGGTTTTAGCCAGCTTCTTGACTGCAACTTTTTTTATCAGCAAGGTCTTTATGACCTGTATCTTGTGCTGACCTCCTAACTTATCCTGTGACTTAGAATACCTAACTTACTGGGAATGCAGCACAGCAGGTCTCAGGCTTGCTTTACCCAGCCCCATTCAAGATGTTGTTGCTCTGGTTCAAACGGACAATGCTGCATATCATTCTGAACAATGAGTCCTCATATGCTATAGAAAATTATTTAGTTAGTTACTTGTTTATTTTCTCTTTCCTTCAGAAGGTTCCACCACGAGGACTTGAGCCTTGCCTGAGTGTTCACTGTTTTATCCCCAGCAACTAGAACAGTGCCAAGCAACTTGGCAAAATATTTGTTGAATGATTAACAAGATGCTTGAAGACCATGAGAAAATTCCCCTAGCTTTTTCTTCTCTGGTTTATATTGTCTCATCACTTCACATGTTTCCATAAAGAACCTTTATTCCAGCTCCTTAATCATGTTTCTCAAATGACTGAACAACTTTGGCAATTAAGAAAGCAGAAGACTACTTAAAGTAGGACAAAACTGTTTACTCTCACACATTATGATACATAGAAATAAGTTTAATCTTTCTTCCTTAATTCAACTTGTTTACTGTCTAGGGTCTAGGCACCAGAGTGTTATACTTAACAAATAAAGTGAGATATTATATTCATAATATCAAGAGAATGCAAGTGGAATTTAAAGCAGAATGGCAGGATTGCCAAAGTTGATGTCTAAATAATTGTGGTTAATGGTATATGCTACATGCTTATAGAATTACTGGATAATAAAGGACATTGACAAATCTTTAAAGAAGAAACCTAGTAGAGTACATCTAATTTCCCAAAATGCTATATAACACTTTAGATTATTTTAGTATAAAACAATGAAAAATAATTTTAAGACTTTATTAGTCATGCTAGATGAATGCTGGCAAAATAAAGTGCTTTCAAACAGAGCAAGGAAGATGTAATGAGTAAGACATTCATTTCTTTTGGCTTCAAAAGGAGTTTGTTAACATTCATGGAAAGCATAAATATAATCTAGAAAAGTATAAAAAGAAGAAACATTTTAAATGGCATTTGAATTACTAAGAATTTTATGTTTAATTATGTATGGGGCATGATAAATAGATACTCACTTAAAACTTCAGAAAATACTGCCATCCAAGGGTTTATTGTGCTCTGAAAACTCAAATAGATACATAGCCCAGTGGAAATCCAGGAGAACTTTGTAGTCCATCTCTCTGATTTGCTTTACAGAGTGAGAATCAGAAAGCAAAGTTATCTGTGCTACTATGAGTTAATCACCTTTACATCACACCAGCCCTTTTCAATAAATGAATAATATTATTTCATGCCAAGATTTCTGCCTGTCATTTGTGTGGGGTAATCTAGTCTAACCTTCCTAACCTCCCTAATGTGCTGTCTTGACATCTAGGATAGCACCACACAAAGCTATTGGCACATTGGCCAGTTCAGTCTCCTGATTAAGAATATCCCAAACAGGAGGAGCATTTAATCTATTCCTATTAAACTAACAATGACATTCTTCACAGAACTAGAAAAACTACTTTAAAATTCATATGGAACCAAAAAGAGCCAGAATAGACAAGGCAATCCTAAGCAAAAAGAACAAAGCTGGAGGCATCACACTACCCAATTTCAAACTATACTACAGGGCTATAGTAACCAAAACAGCATGGTACTGCTACAAAAACAGACACACAGACCAATGGAACAGAATAGAAAGCCCAGAAATAGGGATACACTCCTACAACTATCTGATCTTTGACAAAGCTGACAAAAACAAGCAATAGAGAAAGGACTCCCTGTTCAATAAATGGTGCTGGAATAAATGCAGGCCATATGCATAAAATTGAAACTGGACCCCTTCTTCATACCCTATGCAAAAATTAACTCAAGATGGATTGAAGACACTGAGACCTTGCAAGCCTCTTGGTAAGCCAGTGCTAGAGATGTGCCCCATATATAGATAAGAAACATATCTATCTATCTATCTATCTATCTATCTATCTATCTATCTATCTACATACATACATATATATATATATATATATCCTATAGATAAGAAAACTCAAATTCAGAGACATGGAGAAACATGTCCACATAAGAAGTTAAAGATCAGTGAGACATACATAAACTGGGACACGGTGGCAAACATCACAGTTACTGCAAAACTTAGACTTAATGAAAGAGTATGATAGTGAAAGAACACAGATTTGGAGTCAAATAGACCTGTTAGAATCCTGGTTCAGTTACTATCTGCATGATTGTCGATGATTAACATGTTTGATTCTCAGTTTTCTTATCTCTAAAATTGGGATAATGCCTGCATTATCTATTGCTGCATAACAAACAAACCCTAAAACAACAAACATCTATTATCTCATAAATTCCTCGGGTTGGGAATCCTGATGTGGCCTAGCTGGGGGCCTCTAACTCAAGGTCTGTCACTGAGATTGCAGTTAGGATGTCAGCCTCATCTGAAGGCTCACCTTGGGGAGAATCATTTCCAAACTCACTTGTGTGGTTGTGGTTGGCAGGACTCAGTTTTTGTTTTTGTTTTTTTGTTTTGTTTTGTTTTGTTTTGTTTTGAGACAGAGTCTTGCTCTATCACCCAGGCTGGACTGCTATGGCGTGATCTCGGCTCACTACAACCTCTGCCTCCCAGGTTCAAGCAATTCTCCTGCCTCAGCCTCCTGAGTAGCTGGGACTACAGGCATGTGCCACCATGCCCGGCTAATTTTTTTGTATTTTTTTAGTAGAGACGGGGTTTCACCATGTTAGCCAGGATGGTCTCGATCTCCTTACCTCATGGTCTGCCTGCCTCGGCCTCCCAAAGTGCTGGGATTACAAACGTGAGCCACCATGCCCAGCCCGGACTCAGTTCTTAGCCAGCTGTTGGACTGAGGATCTCAGAGGCCTTTGTCAGTTTCCTACCACAGGGCAGCTCATGCCACATCATTTGGCTGCTTTCAGAGCAAGCAAGCTAGAGGGTGAGAAAGGGCTCCCAAGAAAGCAAGCCAGTCTTTGTATAACCTAATGTCAGAAGCTTCAGCCTTGCATTTCTCCCATTTCCTATTCATTTGTAGTGAGTCACTAAATCCAAACCAAACTCAAAGGGAAAGTTTACAGGAGGGCGTGGATACCGGGAGGCAAGGACCAATGTGAGTCATTGTGGCTGCCTACCACAATGTCTTTAACTGAAGAGTTAAAAAATAGAACAATACTTAGGTAAAGCATCCTGTGTATAGTAGGAGCTTAATAAATAACAAATATTAGTGAATTAAAACATCCAGCAAAGAATCCTAACTTCAAAGCCACAAATTTGTACCTCCCTAAGAAGGCTTCATAAACCCTAAATTATCTAAAGTTATCTAAAGGTGTTACTGTTTGATCACCAAGATGGGTGTGCTTAATTATATTTCAGAATAAGTTTCAGCTAATGGAACAGAGATTTTTAAAATGTGTACTTAACATATGAGAACGAGAAAAATCATAGGGAAAGGGCAGGTGTTCCTAGTTGCTAGGAGATCAAAATCCCTATAGAGATTAGTCATTTTGAAGGCAATGCTTAATAATAACACTTATTTTTAATTGCAGTATTAGTGAAAACCATCAGGTGCCTAAAGTGCTGAGACTGGAGCCTGCAGCACTTATATTTCTCAGAAATAACATTAAGAAGACTTAGTTTTTGATGGAGGACATTCATTCCTGAAATGCAATCCTCTGACAACTCTGAGGCTCCTACTAAGAGTTATTTAAATTATTTGGTTCTACATTTGATCTAACATATATATCATGTGTTGGGATTATTTCTCTACACAATAGTTTCCCTGACAAGGCATATGCTTGTCCAACAGACTATTTTGAGTGCAGGGTCCCTGCTTTAGTTTTATTGACATCCCCAAGTCCTAGCACAGTGCCTGCACGTAGATGCCACTCGAGAAATGTTGGTTAAAAGTTGCTGATTTTAGTCCCATTTCTTCCCCTTTTAGAAATAATTCAGATTAAGATGCTTAGCACTCATGGTCTCATAGGGCATTTTTTTTTAGTATATTAGGTGAGATTAAGTAATTTTTTTTTTTTTTTTTGATATAGGATCCCACTTTGTCTCCCGGCTGGAGTGCAGTGGCGCGATCTTGGCTCACTGTAGCCTTGACCTTCTAAGTTCAAGCGATCCTCCTGCCTCAGCCCCTTAAGTCGTTGGGACTACAAGTGTGCGCTACCATGCCCAGCTAATTTTTGTATTTTCTGTAGTAACGGGGTTTCTCCATGTTGCCCAGGCTGATCTTGAACGCCTGAGCTCAAGGGACCCGCCCACCTTGGCCTCCCGAAGTGCTGTGATTACAGGCATGAGCCACCGCACTCAGCTTCAGGAAGTTTTTAAAACATTCATTTGAAGATCTGAAAATAAATCCGTCATAAAAATCCAATTCTTTAAAACTTACCTGAAATAGCTTTTTTTTTTTTTTGAGACGGAGTCTCGCTCTGTTGCCAGGCTGGAGTGCTGTGGCACGATCTCAGCTCACTGCAACCTCCAACTCCCTGGTTCAAGCAATTCTCCTGCCTCAGCCTCCTGAGTAGCTGGGATTCCAGGCATGCACCACCATGCCCAGCAAATTTTTGTATTTTTAGTAGAGACGGGGTTTCACCATGTTGGCCAGGATGGTCTTAATCTCTTGACCTTGTGATCTGCCCACCTCGGCCTCCCAAAGTGTTGGGATTACAGGCGTGAGCCACCGCGACCGATCTTGAAATAGTTTTATAATAAAGTTCTACAGGAAACTACTAAAGCATATTAAATGTCCAGAGTCCTTAATATTCCTCCCTCTGCCCCCCTTTTTTTTTTTTTTGAGACAGTGTCTTGCTCTGTCACCCAGGCTGGAGTGCAGTGGCCTGATCTCGGCTCACTGCAAGCTCCACCTCCTGGGTTCATGCCATTCTCCTGCCTCAGCCTCCTAAATAGCTGGGACTACAGGTGCCCGCCACCACATCCAGCTAATTTTTTGTATTTTTCGTAGAGATGGGGTTTCACTGTGTTAGCCAGGATGGTCTCAATCTCCTGACCTCGTGATCTGCCCGCGTCAGGCTCCCAAAGTGCTGGGATTACAGGCGTGAGTCACCGCTCCCGGCCTTCTATTCTTTAAAACAGTAAATTGGTGATTATGACAATATAACAAAGTAGATTTCTTTAAAAGTGAATATTGAGTACAGATAAAATACGCTGTCTAGGAAGGAAAAAATGGCCATGAATGTTAATTTTCCAAGATGAAAAAAAGGACCTTCATTCAAGTTCAAGAATCTGTTGTCATGAATCAATCATCATGTCAGTTCTGTATTTCTGCTAAAATGTTAGGTGATTTCTTGCTAAGTTTCTGACTTTCCCTGTCAGTGAATTCAGACTTCTTAATTTCACTCCCCATTTGCCGACAGATGCTGTGTTTCAAGCTGGAGCAAAGGTTTCTTTTCAGCATTGTGGCAGAGAGTGGTGGATTTTAACCCATTTCTTCATTCTTGCTGCATGTGTTTCTCCTTTGTCCCGCCACTCTTGTCGTTTAACCCTTATCTTCCCTCTACTTTTCTCGTTTCCTAGCCTCTCCCTTTATTCTATCTGATCTTCCTTCTCTTCACTTTGTACTTTTATCCCCACCCCCATCTTTCTTTTTCTCTTCACTCCCCATCTATATTCACCACCTACTCTATTTTATAATGCACTTTTCTTTTTACTCATTCATTATTGAGTCATTTTTCTTGCCAGTCCTGCTCCTATCTTCAGCTGGTCGTCATCATTTTTCAAAGTCTGTGCTTAAAAGAACATGTCAGAATGTATGTGCGTGCGTGCATGTGTGTGTGGTGTTGGAGGAGGGCAGGTAGGAAAGAAGAGACAATAGTTGGTGTTTATTACCACTTCATATTTTCCTATTTCAATAATTTGAGCATTGGCTGTTAAGAAGAAAGCTTGCCTCCCCTTCTGTCTGCCCATTATCATGTTCCCAGTTCTGATCCCACTCTTTTTAAAATGGCATTTAATTTATGGCATTTAGAGCTAAAGACAATACATGGAGGGCATCACATCAGAGCACTTAGTAAAATAAACTGGACTGAGAAAGGAGTATACTACTTATGCCCTTGGAGATGATTCCCCAGAATAAAGTGGAAAAGACAGGCAAGAAAGAACAAGAGGACAAGCTGAATTGGACTTGGTGCAACACAGAAGAGGCAAAGCCATCACATTCCAATTACCAGTCTAGAACTAGTGAACTTACAGAAACTGCCCCAAGCCAAGAAATATCCCACGGGTGAGGACTGAACACATTAGTGCATGGAGGATATACATTATAAACAAGGAGTCATTTTCCATCTCATTATTTTAATCATTTTGTCAAAAAATCTGAACATGTGTACATAAACACTTGATTTGTTAAAATAATCTGTAGCATACAAATCCCTGAGACACATTCAAAAATGACATCTTGACATGTATTCAATGCAGGTATTCACCAAACTAAATACCAAGGACTTCGCTCCTTTCCCTGATATCTGAGGCATATAAGGCTTTAAAAAAATATATAGTATACTATATATGTAATTTACATCTTTGAAGCTAAATCATATTTTCTTTCTCTGATTCCTGGTTTTCTTTTTTTTTTTTTTTTTTTTTTTTTTGAGACGGAGTCTTGCTCTGCTGCCCAGGCTGGAGTGCAGTGGCCGGCTCTCAGCTCACTGCAAGCTCCGCCTCCCGGGTTCACGCCATTCTCCTGTCTCAGCCTCCCGAGTAGCTGGGACTACAGGCGCCCGCCTCGTCGCCCGGCTAGTTTTTTGTATTTTTTAGTAGAGACGGGGTTTCACTGTATTAGCCAGGATGGTCTCGATCTCCTGACCTCGTGATCCACCAGTCTCGGCCTCCCAAAGTGCTGGGATTACAGGCTTGAGCCACCGCGCCCGGCCGATTCCTGGTTTTCTACCAGTTTACTGCTCCTGCATATTGTCAGTTCCAGACTGTAAGGAAGCCACATTGGAAAGCAGATTAGCACTTTCAACCTTAGGGTGCCAGTTAGTAGAATGACAGCAAGTGGAACTAGGAGGTCCCAAGAGATAATTTTGTCTAACCCACTCATTTTGCAGTTCAGGTGACAGAGGCTCAAAGGGGTTGTGATTTGCACAAGCATGGCTGGTTCTGCCACTGCTACTGTAATCTTATGCATGTCCTTCAGTGGGCCTGGACCTTGGCTCCTTCCCCGGTAAAATGGACTGATGGTAATCACAGTGAATATTTTCCAGGTGCTTCCTACATGCCAGGCACTATCCTGAGTACTTCAAGTGTCTAATCTATCCTCTCAACACCTCCATAAATTATATATGCAAAGTGTGAAATATTTACTCTCTGGAAAAACGTTTGCCAATTCCTGGTTTAGATCCTCGAAAATTTAGAACGTCTTATAATTATATAGCACTTTACAATATACAAAGCACGTTGGCATACATCATCACATTTAATCTTTGTTTTGTAGGGGGATGGGCATTCATGCATTATAAAGGAGAAAGCTAAAACTCAAGAGTTTAAATAACTTGCTTCATCAAGGCCACAGAGTCACATACCCAGGTTCTGACTCCAAACTGCACACTCTTTACATGAAACCACCCTCTCTCCCCTGAATTACTGCTAGGGAAAGACTTGGAAACTGGAAAGAACTTGTGAATACTGAAAGCAAGTCAGACTGTCTTCTGATACAAATGTCATTCCAGGTGCATTCATGTAATTAGAGTCATCAAGTACTAAAAATACTAAATTTGTAATAAATTTGAGGGAAAAGCCTTAAAGGAGGATATGACAATCATAGGAAAGGCATTTTGAAATACATACAGTGCACTGATATGCATTTTTCTTAAGGTATGTTAGAGCTGAACCTACTCAATTTAATATATGCAAAATAAAATGAGCAATTGCCACATTTATCTTACTCTCTCATGAGATTAGTGTTAACAAATTGTTCCATATTAACAACATGTATGTGAGTAAAAATGCAATAGCTGGGCACGCTGGCTCACACCTGTAATCCCAGCACTTTGAGAGGCTGAGGCAGGCAGATCACAAAGTCAGGAGTTTAAGACCAGCCTGCCCAACATGGTGAAACTCAGTCTCTACTAAAAATACAAAAAATTGGCCGGGCGTCGTGGCGGGTGCCTTTAGTCTCAGCTGCTCAGGAGGCTGAGGCAGGAGAATCACTTGAACCCAGGAGGCGGAGGTTGCAGTGAGCCGAGATCATGCCACTGCACTCCAGCTGGGGTGACAGTGAGAGACTCCGTCTCAAAAAAAAAGAAATGCAATTATACCTTCCTCATGCTAAATATTCCATAAATATGGTTCTAAATGGACTTAATACTAAAAAAATTGGTAAAATAAATGATACTAATTTAACTATAGAGCTTGACCAAAACAAACAAAAAAATATATATTCAAAGAAAGCCTAGGTGCTTCTTCCTAGTTTGCAAGTCCAGCTTAATCTAAATGGTAATCATGATTCTTGAAATATGGCTTAGCTTTAGGGACTCATTTAAAATACATGATATGAGGCACCATCCTTTTTATTTTAGATTTATTCTACAATATACCTTCAGATATAATTTTAGACTTATAAATGGTAGGAGGATATCCTGAAATCACTGCAAGCAAAGAAGGAAGATATAAAATCATCAGTTGGGTGCCTGCTATTTTAGGTACTTTCACTTCCTAAAGTGCTCAAAATGAGCTTGTGAAGTATTTTCCTCAGTCATTTTACAGATGAGGAAGCTGAGGCTCAGGGCTACTACGAATTTACCCAATGTCACATAGCTGAAATTCAGACCTAAACTAGGTTACCTTCAAAACCTGAACTCTTTCCCACTGCCCCATGTAGAATCCCAGGAACATCAAGATCACTGACTGTTACCTCATAAAAACTCATTTTAAGAACTGAACTTTTATCTTTATTTGGTGGCTGGCACTTTGTAATTGTAATTCTGCCCTCACTATAAAACTTCAATGAGGACATTTTCTCCACAGCTTTTCATTTCTCCTCTCAAGAAAGTGAACTGAAGCACCTAGATTTAAGTGAATTTTTCAAGTATGTCTGCAAAAACATGTACAGAGAGGTAAAACTTGCTTTTTGATTCAGATAATTGCACTAATCAAACGCAAAATGACTATTTACAGCAGAACTCTGTATAAAACTAGTTAATCTTGACCCTATCCACAATAATTAGTCATTGAGGGTCCTTATTCTAATAAGTGGAGGTGAAAACGCCCATTATTTCAGGCTTTAAGTCAACTAGCTTTCTAATATTGATTTATGGTATCATTAAGACTGTCACAGTAGTCAAACAGGTTCTGCCACTTGTTTTATCAGTCACGTTTACTTTTTGGAAGTGACAGATTATAAGTGCCCTAAAGAGAAGGACTTTGCCTTGTATAACTATCTTCCCTAGGGCCTCAAGCTTAGTGTTTGGCACAGAGTAGGTATGTAGTGGCACCTGCTGAATATGCTGCTTACTCAGTAACTTTGTCAAATCAATGCACGTATGTTCAAGATTGGTTCCACAGCACAGTCTCAAGGGCACTGGAAATGTGAGGATATGCTATACCACTACGTTGGCTATGAGGGGAACCTGCTGGCACCAGGGAGAAGTGCAGATTTAGCCTTTAACAAGAGACAAGAGTAAGTTAATAGTAGGCACTAATGTAATTCCGAGGATCTAAACATTTAACTAAAAACTGACAGAGATAAACAAAAACTGCCACTAACAGACATCATGAAACTTTTTTTTCTTTTACATGGTTCCATAATGTAGTGCAATACCTTTCATTGTTTTGCAGAGGGTAATGCCAGCACTCCTGCAGGACTGGCACTGCAGTTTAAATTTCAGGTCCAGTAAAGACATGAAATAAATAATTGTGTGGAAGTGACACTGTGGCTTCCTTCTCTTCTGTCTGTAAACACAGACTGGTTTTCTGGGAAGAGGGAAGAAGGTTGCTTCTGCTTTATTTTCACATCTGTAATTTTAATATGCCTTTAAAAAATCCAGGTTATGGAAAACCATAAAGACAGAAGAAACATTAGGAGATGCTTATTCACATTGTAAAGGGATAAATTCTCCATAGGGTTTCATTAAATACTGAACTCCCCTAAGTCAGTGAATTTGGGACTTGATTTAAATGCAGCTTTTCAGGAATACATTTCTTATGTAAAGTGAGGTGCACCCATATATTCATCTCAACTCTCCTCCAAGGACAATCCAGCATTTTGCTTCCATTCACAGGACAGGGGAAACAGTTAGTACTTATTAAAGAAGTCAGCGGCCCCTCTTGGACTGCCCTCCTCATCTATCTCAGGAGCCAAGGCTGTGAGGAATCCAAACAACAAAGACCCACCTGCAGCCACAGTCCTTCTACTCTCCACCAACAAGTCTCCTTCTACAACCAGAAATTTGCTTCACCTCCGTCCAGAAAAATGTGAATCGGGAACAGTGTGTATGAGATTTGGAGGCTGCACTGGCCACAAATCCGGCCTATGGCAGACGGGGAAATTCAGAGAAACCGCCTCAACGGCTTCTCGCAGCTAAGCTATTTCATTTCTGCACTGGTTACAAGGTGAAGAAGAACCCCCTCCTTCACCCCTAAACAATGATGCTCATCAACAGCAAAGGGGGCCCAACTGCTAGCTGTGCAAAAAATATGGAAACCGGGCCCCCATCTCTGTGCGGAGTAATGTTCATTGGTAAAATCGCCTTTTTCCCATAGAGCAAAAATAGGTGTTTGAAGAACTTACTCCCATGATTCGGCAGTCAAGGAGATGCACAGTAGAGGATCAAAAAGCTGACAACTTGACCTCCCCTGGGTCACTTCCAGGGAAGGGCGGCTTCACCGCTCAAACCAGCTGGCCAAGTTGCGTATGCTCTTGGGCCGGTCCCCAGCCCTCTGGACAGCCTGGCAGACCCGGCACCAAGGCTCGTCCCAGAAGGAGGTGATGTGGACAGCGTACCTCCGGCGCCAGTGGAAGTAGCGGCGATAGACCGCGGGGTTGCGGTCTAGGAAAAGCAGGTACGAGGCCAGGGAGGAGGCACTTGGGAAGTCGTCCACATGGATGAAGGCGCTGCGGGGCATGAAGCGCTCGTAGTTGGCACGGTCGGGGCCCAACACCACCGGCACTGCCCCAGCGAGCAACGCGTTGCGCCAGAGCTTCTCGGTGATATAATCCAGGTGCTGCGAGTTCTCGAAAGCCAGGTAGAACTTGTAGCGGGCCACTGTGTGCAGGAGCCCAATTTCGGGCACCGGCTGCCCGGGCCCGCCCCGGCCGAATACGTCCACAGCCACGTGTTGGCTCAGCTGGTGGTAGTAGCGGACCCGGGCCTGGCGCTCGTCCCAGTGGCTCACCACCCATGCCACTAGCCCCTGTTTCCGCGACAGTAGCGGGGCCAGGCCTGACGGCTGGTCGCTGGGGTGGCTCCTGGGGTAGAGGTAGCCATAAGGCACGAAGATGTCCGAGTCTGCCCTGTAGGAGAGCGTCCAGTTGAAGAGGTTACTTGCCAGGTTTCGCAGCCCTGGGGAGTGCGAGGGCGACTCGAAGTTCATCCAAACCCAGCGCTGGCCTGGGGGCCTGGGGCTGGAGGTTGCCAGGGCTTCTGCCGCCGCCGCTGCCTCCTCGTCGTCCAACACTCGCAGTTCCACCTCCTCGGCACTGCGCGCCTGGACGCCCCAGGGCGGGGGCCAGTCGGGGGGTCCGTTCACAAGGTCGCGGTGGTGGAAAAGCACGGCCTGAGCCTCTCCGTAGGACGCGCGGTCGGTGAGCAAGCGGCAGCCGCTAATGTTGAAGCGCAGCCGGCAATCGGGGGGCGGCCTCGCGGCATTGCCGCGCCCCCCGAAGGGCTCCCACCACAGCAGCACGCCCACCGGTCGCGGCGGGGTTGGCGACGCCCAGGGCAGAGGCGGCAGCTGCCCCCAGCAGGCATAGGTGATCAGCGCCGTACACATCAAGCCGGCGGCTGCCAGCGCCCAGACGGTCCAAGGCAGACCCCGGCCTCGGCGCCACCCGCGCCGCCCGCCCGCCGCCGCCGCCGCCGCCGCCGCCGCCGGTGAACCCCACGGCGCCCCCATGGCGAGAACCGGCAGAGCTGCCTCCGCTCGCCACGCGTCCGTAGGCGTGGAGGAGCGGCACCGGCTCTCATGCTGCAGCTGCGATTCCAGCCGTCGCTGCAGCTTGCCGCTGACCCGGGAATGGAAGGGGGCGGTCCCGGAATCCAACCGCAGGCCCAGCCCCGCTCCTCCCAAGTGCCGGGCGGGGCGAGCCGCCAGGGCAAGGTGAGCTGGCCAGGACGCCCAACCGGGCGCCGACCGTCCCTTTCCTCCACTGCGCCCGGGGCCCAGCCAGCCCGACCAGGCCCCAGGAGCCTCCTGCGGCGCCTCCGCCCACTCCTCCCAGCCCGCGCCCGAGGGCTCCCGGGCCGCGCCCCACAGGCGCCTCATCCACTACTCCTATTCTCTCTCAGCTGATCTGGTTTCCCTCTGCGCGCGCCCACCGCCCCGCCCCTCGCTCACGGTGGCCCGAACCCTCGCCTTCCAGAGGGAAGGCCCGGTTCATCCCTGGGAAGGTACAGGGGGCTCGAGACCTTCCAAAGCAGCTGCCGCGCAGGAGCAGGCGCTGGAACAGACGGAAGGCGGACCCGGCGCCGCAGGACGGAGGATCCGCGTCGGCTTCCTGCCGTTGGGCCTAGCCACCCGCCAGCGACGCCCGCCGGAGGGAGGGCTTGAGGGAGGGAGGGAGTCAAGAGGCCGGGGGAATGTGCGAGGAGAGGCTCGGCCACCGCGTCGGTGGCCAGGACCTCGTGGCCCGCCGAGATGGGCGGATTGTGGAGGCAGCCCCCAGCGGCGCGGCCTTCAGAGTCTGTGCATTTCGTGAAACTTAAGCTTTCAATATGAGTGCTCATAAGAACATTCCCTTGGCCTGCCAGCCTAGTAAAGGATAGAGAACAAAATGTTTTCTTAGCAATCAAAACATGTTCTTTCCTTTGGTTCCCTAACAAATAAGTCTGACTTACCGGCTCATAGTAGTATTGCTTGTACCAAGACGCACAGGACTCATAAACCAAAGATGAAGATGTGGCCGCCCGAGGCCCTTGTCGTCAAGGAATTTATTGTCCGTTCAGTGAGATGGCTGAATGAGCATCACTATTAATTTTGCCAAGCATTTAAACAATGTCTGCACCCATGAAAGTTATGTAAAATACTTTGGATGATAAAAATGATGACGAAGATAAATATTCGAGCACCCAAGTTAAGGCTTTGGAAGAGGAGGCAGTTTTAAGAGAAGTTTTAGTAGATCACAACTGTGCATCAGTGGAGTCCCACTGATATTAGGGGAGAGATACAGTGCTGGGAATGGGGCAATCCTGTCAGGTGTTTTTGATGTTATGCCTACAGAAAATAAATTTGGGTTAGCCATATGAATTTATTACTAAGAATGTTTTCATTAAAAATCAAGTATAGGCCGGGCACGGTGTCTCACGCCTATAGTCCCAGCACTTTGGGAAGCCGAGGCAGGCGGATCCCAAGGTCAGGAGATCGAGACCATCCTCACTAACACGGTGAAACCCCGTCTCTGACAAAAATACAAAAAATTAGCCGGATGTGGTGGCGGGCGCCTGTAGTCCCAGCTACTCGGGAAGCTGAGGCAGGAAAATGGCGTCAACCCAGGAGGCGGAGCTTGCAATGAGCTGAGATCGCGCCACTGCACCCCAGCAGCCTGGGCAACAAAGCGAGACTCCGTCTCAAAAAAAAAAAAAAAAAAGAAAGAAAAGAAAAAAATCAAGTATAGAGAGTAAAAGCTTCTATAAAAGTGGCTTCAAGTGGCTCTTTCTGCAGGGCCACTGCCTCAGTTTGGAGGCTAGATGGAGGGTGTTAGGTGTTCTGGCTAGGCCCATCAACCTAGTGACGTTTCCTCCTACACAGTAAAACCTTTCATAATGCTTCGGGGGTTTTTTTGTTTGTTTGAAAAACAGAAATTAGAAATCAAATATTTTATTTGAAATTAGACATTTCAGTGAGTTTTCCACTCTTACTTTTAATTAAAAGAAAAAGCTATAAATGCACAAATAACTTGTTTCAACCAAATAAAGGAAAAAGTGTATTGGCTTCTCTTTTTATGCAGTTCAGGAATCCAGGCATTTATTCACGTTCTTCTCCCACTTCAGTTAAATGAGACATCACAGATAGAGCCTAACATTTTGTCTGGCACATGGCCGGTAGGCATTTGGGAAATACTACCCTCCTTGATTGCTTCCTTCCTCCACTCCCGTTTTTCTCTTAAGCCTCTGAATGTTCCAATTAAGCCATCTTTTTACCTGAAGAATGCCCGAGGTCTCGTGCATATCAATTTTCTTTGTGCCCTCTTACCTCGGTAGGGTTGAGACCACAAACTGCCCCTACAGTACCCTTATTTGGTGTGGGAGGAGCAGATACTAGGCAGTAAGGTGTGGCTGGATCAATGGAAACCAGTCATGACTTCGCAGACTGCTGGTTGAAGATCATACGTGATCATTGTGCATCTCATACATGCACAACATTCACAGGGGACTGGATTGTTGTTCTTTTAAAAGAGCCATTGGTAGAGTAGTGGGGAAGGAAAGGGAGGAAAGGAGTTATGGGAAATTAATAAATTTGCTCACTTATTTATTTAACAAATTGGGAAACAAATGGAAAACACTGTTGCTACCTTCAAAAATCTACGAAAGAAACAGATAGTGGAGAGGTAAGGGATCATGGAAGGCTTTGAGAAGCTGGCTCCTGCAATAATTAGAAATCATGACAATGCAGAGGAAGAGGGCTGAGGTGTTAGTTCCCACAGAGGGAGCAGCACTGCAGAGGCCAGGGAGGGAAGACTGGGACAGTAGGCGAGGAATTACTAGGGAATAGTTTGGCAAAGGAGTTGGGGTTTATCCTGCAGGCTGTCAAGAAAGTCCTTAGAAGGCTTTAACAAAGGAAGGAAGCGATATTCATTTTTAAAACAAATTCTTATTGTTATTATGTATGAGGAGGGTGACTATATGGATGGGGACATGGAGGGGGTCTGCGAAATGCTGACTGTGTTTGTTAATGTAGGCTCTGGTTAATGGGTGTGTTTGGTTAAGGAAATTCATCAAACTGTATGCTTACATATGTACTTTTATCGGTGGATATTATACTTTAGAAAAAAGTTTCTAAGAAAAAATTATGTCATTAGTAAAGAGTTCGGTAAAAACAAGGTAAGAGTAGGGGTGTGATGTTCAGTTGGAATGTTATTGCTGTAATTCAGATGTGAAATAAAAAGGGCCTGAACTGACACAGTAGCTGTGAGGATGAGGAAGAAAATGAAAGGAGGATAGATTCAGAGAGATTTAGGAGACTGGTTCCTTTCTCCAGGAAGTCTTTCTGGATACCCACAAACATATATCCAGGGTAGTTTACATGGCCCTCCTGTGCACTGTCACACGTGCTGCATCATGGGACATCCAGAGATCATGACTGTTTCATTCAAAACTCCATCCTGAGCACTCACCATGGAACCAGGTATCTAGTAGTGTTCATCATCTCAATGAATATTTGTTGAACGAATGTATGCCCTTAATGTATTACCGAAATTATCTGTTGGTATCTCTTTCCCCACTACACAACGGGAAGGCATCCGGAGATCTTGGCTATGTGAATGACTTGCTATGACCTTGAAATGTCCCTTAAGCTTTCAGTGGAAAATATTGTACATGTATTAAGCATAGTCCTGGCGACAAGCATCAGAAATGATATCAAATTAGGCTGCTCTCACTGGCCAAACCCGGAACAAGTGTCATTCTTGAAGCAATCACTGTGGTCAGGGAATGGGTACTCTCTCTTTTTTTTTTTTTTTTTTTTTTTTTGAGACGGAGTCTCGCTCTGTAGCCCAGGCTGGAGTGCAGTGGCTGGATCTCAGCTCACTGCAAGCTCCGCCTCCCGGGTTTACGCCATTCTCCTGCCTCAGCCTCCCGAGTAGCTGGGACTACAGGCGCCCGCCACCACGCCTGGCTAGTTTTTTTTTTTTTTTTTTTTAATAGAGACGGGGTTTCACCGTGTTAGCCAGGATGGTCTCGATCTCCTGACCTCGTGATCCGCCCCTCTCGGCCTCCCAAAGTACTGGGATTACAGGCTTGAGCCACCACGCCCGGCCAGGTACTCTCTTTAGACCCTCCTCTGGAGCTAGAATCAGTCCCATCTGAATAACAGATGTGGAATAATCTGTTATTCTTGAATAACAGTGCAGGGAGAGAAGTGACCCAAAAGCAAAAATGAGGTGGTGTTACCTGAAAAAGAGGGAAAGAATGCTAGTGGGCAAAAACATGTCTGCTACCCACGTGGAAGGAGATATTACTATTCCTATAATGAAGAGGCTGTACTAAATGAACTCTAAATCATCTTAGATTTAGAACATGAAAGAAGAGTCCATGATTCTTTTACATTTGGTGACAACAAATGATTCTTTGTGCATTTAAGGGCCTCTCAGTTTCCACAAAATATTGCACAGAAATAACTGGCTTTCAGTAGCAAGCATGAAGATGAGATCAGGCATGGAGAAGGGTCTTTGGACCCTGAAGTTTGCAAAAGTAGTGTAGAAGAAAGCTCCATAATTCAAGACTCAATTTATGACACTGAATGAGCAATAAACTCACAACATGCCAAAAGTGACCTATTAGTTTCCAAAATGTTATATTGGACAGAATTCTTTGGGAGCAAGAACCAGACCAACTGTGGTTCCTAAAATTCGAACTCATTCGTTATTCTTTCTCAAGGAAATAGTTCATTTGATAATAAGACTATCCTAGTTCATTTAAAGCCTCTCCCAGTATTACTCACCAGAGACGGATTTGATGTTTCCTATGGAAGCCCCAGAATAGGTTCTGACTGCCTGGCTTTCCAGGTGGAGCCAAGCTCTGTCAGCATAAACTCCCTGAGATTCAAGCTGCCCTCAAATCGGTTGTTACCCTTGGTTGGATCTGAGATCTCTGTGTCTGAACATTGGCCTGCTAAGTATGTTTTAAATTTCCTTCCTTGAAGAGAGAAAAAAGCAATTGAGTCTCTTTCTACATTGTGTACTTACCAGGAAACGCTGAGGGCGTCAGTGAGCAGGTGTGGTTGGAATGGCTAATCTATGTGCAAATAGGTGGAGACAGTTTCCTTTGTCAGGAACAATTGTTTAACCATGCATAATTGGACAGATAAGTATGGAATGGACTGTAGGTTAAAAATCAAAAATTGTGTACAATCAACGACATCCACAATCTATTGTTCATTGTCCTGCTAAATCCTTTATAGCAAAATAAAACTGCTGGGAGCGGTGGCTCACACCTCTAATCCCAGGACTTTGAGAGGCCGAGGCGGGCAGATCACACAAGGTCAGGAGTTAGAGACCAGCCTGGCCAACATGGTGAAAACCCATCTCTACTAAAAGCACAAAAAAAAAAAAAAAATTAGCTGGACGTGGTGGCGCATGCCTGCAGTTCCAGCTAGTCAGGAGGCTGAGGCATGAGAATCGCTAGAACCTGGGAGGCGGAGGTTGCAGTGAGCCAAGATCATGCTACTGCACACCAGCCTGACTCTGTCTCAAAAAAAAAGGAAGAAAAATAAACCTAACACAAATTTATAAGTGCTTTTCTTTTTATCTAAGTGTGAAAATGTACAGACCCTAAAAGAAATTGTTATAGTCAGTCAATATGGCAATTTGTTATATTTACACTAACGTGTTGTACTTTTTATGCACTCAAGTTCTTCCTGTACACTTACTTGACAGAATAGGAAATGCAAGAATTGTGGATGCTCAGAAAAATGGACATAGTGAATTTTTGGTTAAAATCAGAAATGCAGTCGTCCCTCCATATCCATTTGCACAGAAAGAACTGGCGTTCAGTTGCAAGCATGAAGATGAGATCAGACATGGAGAAGGGTCTTTGGACACTCAAGGTTGCAAAAGTAGTGTAGAAGAAAGCTCCATGGATATCAAAATCTATAGATGCTCATATCCCTTATATAAAATGGTATAGTATTTGTATATAACCTGCACAATCCTCCAGTGTACTTTAAATAATCTCTAGATTACTTTATAATACCTAATAAAATGTAAATGCTATGTAAATAGTTGTTACACTCTATTGTTTAAGGAACAATGACCAAAAACAAAAAGGTGTGTACATGTTCAGTACAGACGGAACCATCCTTTTTTTTCCCGAATGTTTTCAATCCAAGTTTTTTTGAATCCAAGGATATGGAACACACAGATATGGAGGCTGACTGTAATTTCATTATATTCTAAATATTTCAAGATTTTACCCTACATTCTCGTTGTTAAACTACCTTTTCCTAAAATAGAGTTTATTTTCAGTCATGTGGAAAACATTATAGAATACAAGGTTTACACAAAATAAAATTATTTTGACATTCAGATAAACATGTTAACATCACACAGTGCAATGCCTAGCACATGCCTGACAAATATTTAATACATATTTATTAAATAAATTAATAAATGAATGAATGAATGATCATCACTATTTATTTTACATTTCTTGAGGCACTAATGAAACAATGTAATTCCTGCACTTATGAAGATTTATATGAAAGAATCTGGACTATAAAATAATGATTAAGATAAATATTATGGTACCGAAGTATAGGGTAAAAATGGTTAAGTATCACATCGGCCTCTCCAGATCTCATCCAGATTCACCAACACTGTTCCTTGCCACCATCCCAAATCTACTTGAATCCTCAAATGAGTTAGCACAAATCCTGTACAGTTTCAGAAATTCAAATATATGTGGTCTGGGCTTACTGTGGTACCTGTTCTCAGTACTTTTACATGGCTGCACCCTAACTCAAGGTAGCTGGAGTTTAACTCAGAGAGGTAGACCAACTCTCTTCAGATGGAGGAAGGGATCTTGAGTACCCTCTTCCTCCTCTTTTCTGGTCTCATTTCTTACACAGACCCAGGATGTGCTTCATGGAAGAAAACAGAGAAATGATGTCTTTTCCTACAGGTAAGGTAATTCTTTGACCACACCAACAACCAATTAGCATAGAACAGTGGTTCTAACTGGGCTGCTTACATTCCTTCCTGTAATTCTTCCTCTAAAAGGGCCTGGGGCACTTGTAATATTAAGAAATACTTGTTGGATGGAAGTGGACAAAATTAGGGACATACAGTAGATTTTTGACAAGTATAGAAAATGAAAGGGTAAATGCATGCTGCTTATGTTACAAGGAAGAAAACATTCCTGAAGTCAGACAGCCAATTTTATGGTTCCAGATCATGCTTTCTGTGGCCAAATAAACCACAGCCCAGAAGTCTTGCACAATGTATAAGGATGAAATCACATTAATAATGCTGGCTATAATAAGATTAAATTTAACCACCCCAAAGAAAATGTTTGCTCTGTATTTAATCTTAGTAATGTTTAGTGCAAGTCAATAAACTTTTGGTCTTGGGCTGGGGGAGGGAGGGACAGAGAGAGAGAGAGACAGACAGACAGAGAGAGAGAGAGAGAGAGAGAGAGAGACATAACTGCATTGCAGGAATAACTGTTCTGGCAGCACCACCGGGCACTGCATGAACGGATAGCCTCTTTCTTGAGTAAGCTCACTGTTCAAACAGTTAGTTTCCTGGATCATCCAAGGCAGCAGGGAAATAGCGGCAAGCCTTCAATGAAAAACGTAGATGCATTCTGACCACCCATTCTCTGAGCCCACGCGTCATCATTTCCACCACTGAATATGCTGTTTAGCTTCCTTGGCTCCTTTGAAGCTCTCCCATTTCCCGATTCACAGTCTGAGAAATACTGATGAAGGGTTGCTAGTAGAGATTTTGACACGTGATGACCCCAGTAGTTACTTAATTACAATGGTTCTTTTTTTTTTTTTTTTTTTTTTTTTTTTTTTTTTTTGAGAAGAGCTCAGTGCAGTGATCTAGCCACGCCCACGCCATTCTCCTGCCCATCCTCCGAGTAGCTGGGACTAAGCGCCCCCATCTGCCGGACTATTTTTTTGATTTTTTTTAGTAGAGACGGGTTTCAAATAGCCGAGTTCTCGATCTCTGACCTCGTGATCCGCCGTCTCGGCCCCCAAATGCTGGGATTACGGCTTGAGCCACCGCGCCCGGCCACAATATTTAGGTTTCATTTACTTTTATATAAAAGTAAATTAGCAGGCTTATAGTGCTATTTTCAAAGTGTTTCCAAGCAATACAGGACTGAGAATTGTTATATGTTGATATTTGTAGGGGTACATTAGGGTCAGATCTTATTTGGGCTTACAAATCTGCAAAAGCTATAACTTCATTCAGTAACATTTATTGAATGCCAATTATGTGCCAGGCATATGAGGTGTAACTGAACAAACAAAAAATATCTGCCCTTGTGGGACATGCTAGCTATCAAACTCAACCCACCCATTTTAATTATAACTTCAAAGCAATTCCACACCTGAGTCCACAGGTTGATGTCAGAAGTTGTGATTGTGTTAGACTTTCAGTAACCCTGACCAGTTGCCTTTTGAAATCGTATTTCCTTGATTGCTTTATCAATTCATCCTTTATGACTTCTGTATTGATCAAGTGTCATTGTCAGAGTAAAAAATTAGACACTTGTCTTTGCAACTTTCTTATCCCCATTTACCATTTGTTAGGCAAGGCTTTTCAGAATGTAAAAAAAAGAAAAGAAAAATTCAAGTTAAAGGGAAGCAAATTTCCTTCCGGGGAAGGAGGTAGACATGAGTCCCTCCATCCAATCTTTTCCACTCTCTCTCCTTTAGTTGTGGAGGCATGATGTGGAATCATAAATTAGAAAGAAGCTATTTAGCCCACAAACATGTGCTCCAAGCAAGAACTGTAATTAAGTCAGATAAAACTAAAGGTAGCTGTATCAGGATTTTTTTGGTTACGAACAGCACATATAGAGAAAACCACCCATCACAAGCCCTGCTCTCTAGACACAATGTTCAGCAGATCTCTAGAACTTATTCACCTTGCACAACTGAAATTTTATGCTTTTTGACTAGCAATTCCCCCATTCTCCCCAGCAGTCCCCAACCCCAGCCCCTGGCAACTACTCTGCTCCCAAATGTTTTGACTGCTGTAGATACCACATATAAGTGGAATCATGCAGTATTTGTCCTTCTGGAACTGATTTATTACATTCAGTGTAATGTTCTCCAGGTTCATCCATGTTAACTTCCAATCCCCCGTCTCTCTCTCTCTCTCTCTCTCTCTCTCTCTCTCTCTCTCTCTCTCTCTGTATGTGTGTGTGTGTGTGCATGTGTGTGCATGTGTGTGTGTTTTGATAGGAGCTGAAACATTCTGGAAACTAAAGAGGCATAGTTCTTAAATGGACTATGTTGACTACAAAATTGATCACCCTATTTTCATCCAAAGTCCTATTGATTTCTTCCTTCCAGAGTGTAAACTTGCAGATTTCTGTCAGGATTAGGGAGAGAGTAATCTAGGCTATGAAGAATGCATAAGGGGTTTTGTATGTGTTGTATGGGAGGAGGTGGAAATACTCGTTAAAATGCCAAGTGTAGAAAAATTGGATACAAATGAATGCTAATCAATAAGACTGAGGTTAAGTAAATTTTGGTATAGCCATATCATGACATATAACCTATAAAATCGTAATTTAGACAAATATTTTACATAGGAAAATGATCATAATGTATGGCTAAGTGAAAAAACGAGGGCTATAAAATGTATATAATATGATAGCACTTTTATTAAAACCAAAAACCTCTTCATTTTATAATTTCTATCTCTATAAATATTTCAGTTGTAAGATAGAGGATGTGTTAATAAGATAAACCATAGGATACAGCTCTTTAAAAATAAGATTAAAAAGTTGTCTTAAAAAAAAACTGTCCCAACAGATGCAGCTGTAAGAAAATAGTTTTCCCAATCAATTTGTTTTTTTATTTTCTACTTTTAATCTGTGTACTTCAAAGATGCTTTTGCCATGACTATTTGGCCAAATTAATTAGTGGGCTGTGGTCAGGCATGGTGGCTCATGCCTGTAATCCCAGCACTTTGGGAGGCCAACGCAGTTGGATTGCTGGAGCCCAGGAGTTTGAGACCGGCCTGTGCGATATGGTAAAATCTCATCTCTACTAAAAATACAAAAATTAGCTGGGCATGGTGGTGCATGCCTGTAATCCCAACTACCTGTAGGACTGAGGCAGGAGGATCGCTTGAGCCCAAGAAGCTGAGGCTGCAGTGAGCCGTGATTGCGCCAGTGTCCTCCAGCCAAGGTGACAAAGTAAGAGAAAAAAAAGCAGGCTGTAAGCCCTTATGACACCAAGTTATCCAGTATCTGCACTGACTGTTTCTGGCATAAATTGAGGAAACTCCGAGGAAACGGAAACTGAGGACCCTAAGACAGAAACAGAAACTGAGACAGAAATAGAAACTAAGGGCCCTGAAACTCAAGGACCCTGGAGCCAGGAGGCAGATAAAATGAAAAGGGAAAGTGAGCAAGTTGCAAACATGTTTGGAAAAAACAGCATTTTTGTTTTATTCCAGATCACAGTAGGAGTGTTTCTAGGGTATTACATCATTAAGTATGAAAATGACTGTTGGCTTAAGATTGCTGTATATTTTTATAATTTTAAAGAAACCTCCTTGTAATCCTGCTTTATTAAGAGAAATACTTATTGAGTTAAGAAGCAAAACAATTGCATCATATTAGATAATAACTTTAAAAATCATCTCCTATTTTAGGCATTTTAGGTGGTTTCAGTTATTCACTATTATAAATAATTCCTGTATGTGAATCCAGTTGGGAAAATATGCAGTGGGGCAATGAAGAACAGAATTCAACTACAAAAGGAAACAGGTCCCCAGAGTGGAATAAGAATGAAACTTTAACACGGAAACAGTGCCATGAGAACAACTCTAAGTAGTATTAGAGGATGGTCAGAAAAGGAGAGACCAATTCAGAGCACCCAGCCCAGGCAGCAAATCGGAAAATAAATGACAGGGAGCTTGTTTATTGGCAGGAATATAGTAGAAGTGAGAAAGGAAACCCCTGAGCATGTTTATAAAGTCATACTGGGAACTCAAGTAAGAACAGGATATCATTTCCAATGGATTAACAAAAGTCCCTCACCCATTGCACTTTCTGTGTGACATCCTAACATACACGCAATGAGGTTGGGGGTAAGAACTTTTAGAAGCTTAAGATTTTAGATTTCTACAAATAGTAAATGCTTTGCCCTAACTCTAGGCAGTTTTGGGTGTTATATTTCTTGACCAATTTCAGATGTAATCCCTCAGTTTTAGGCATTGCCCTGCAACACTGGTTTGAAGTAGCCAGTGATGAAAAAGTTCCATAAACAAGTGGCTGGAATTGGCTTACATGTAGGATCTCATCTAGCAGGCAGTAACTAAATGGAAATTTTTATATTAAATCTGGAAAGGTTTGGATCTTGACTCAAGATTACTGACTGTTTCACAGTGTAAATATTTTTAAGTAGGGAAGGGACATAGTCAACACATTTGTTGACTAGATTTGTTACATTAGAAACAATTATGAACTTGGGAACAGGGAACTGAAGGAAGTTTTATGAGCTGAGCCTAGAGAGGAAGGAGAATGAAAAGTGTATAACCAGAATACTAGAAAAAAATAACTTTGTAAGGGGTAGGGGCTGGGAGTGTAAACAAATCACAGCAGTGTTAAGGGGTAGGGGCTGGGAGTGTAAACAAATCACTGCAGTTATGTATAAAATGAAAAATCAAAAAAACCCAAATATTAAAAAAAAGAGTAATAAATAAGTTTACAACAAATATATAAATAATTTATGTAATTATTTAACATGATATTTTAATGAATGGTTCAATATTATGTAATTCAATAGTTGTTTCTGGAAATAGAATTACAGATGAATTTTTTTTCCGTTACATATCTTCATTTTCCAATATGACTTCAACAAATGGTGGAAAGGGAAGGAGTTTTTTTCTTCTTTTTAACTTGGCAGTATTATTTAAATACTTTTTTTTTTCTTTTTGAGACAGAGTCTCACTCTTTCACTCAGGCTGGAGTGCAGTGGTATGATCTTGGCTCACTACAACCTCCACCTGCTGGGTTCAAGCGATTCTCCTGCCTCAGCCTACCAAGTAGCTGGGATTACAAGAGTGTGCCACCATGCCTGGCTAAGTTTTGTATTTTTAGTAGAGATAGGGTTTCACCATTTTGGCCAGGCTGGTCTTGAACTCTTGATCTCAAGTGATCGGCCTGCCTTGGCATTCCAAAGTGCTGGGATTACAGGTGTGAACCACCGTGCCTGGCCTAAATACTTTCCTTTTTTTTCGATCTTACCATAAATTTCCTGGCTCCTTACTATTTAGTGAACAAGTTCTAGAGAAATGATTAGCTCTATCAAGGTTAGCATAAAAATGTTTGTCTCTGAGTCGCAGACTTTTCTTCTGTCATTCATTTACTCACCATTATCTGTATCTGATTTAGTTCTGTTTTTAAAAAATGGGCTAACACATTACGCTGTAGTAAAGGGTTAAGGCTTATAATGTTTGCCTTGAAGTAAATACTCGGTAAACGTGTCTGTGTTTCATCATGATTTCACATATTTAATAAAATAAGCTGAATTAGAAGCCAAATGAATTCTAACTGTGACAAATAAAAATAAGTATAATATTTTCCTTTATTGTTTCCAGGTACTTAGTGAACTTTACCAATAGTCTTTCATTACTTTGGATTAGTTTACAGATAGGCATTAGTACCAATACTAGTAACTACAGGCTATCATATTTTTTGCACACATCTTAAATCCTGAAACAAGCTTGAGTTTCTTCTCCATTCCTCAGACATCAGCAGAAAGAGGTTCCTCCTTAATGGAAAATCTAATTCATCTTATCCTAGAGTTAAAAGAAAAAGTGAAAAAATAAGTGTTTTACTTTGGGGAGATGCTCTTTAATCTCACCCATTTTAATCTAAATTTGACTTAACGTTCCCATTTGGTTGAGCAGAATGTAAGAGCCATACCCACGTCATCCCAGTAACCGGAAAAGCCACTACTCAGTCTTCCAAACTCTCACGACTGAAGCATAGTTTCCAGACAAGGAGCATCAGCATCACCTGGGAGCTGGTTGGAAATGCAGAATCTCAGACCCTACCCCAGACCTACGGCATCAGGTCTGAATTTTATTGAGATACCATGTGATTTGTAGGCACATTCAAGCTTAGCACCAGACCAGACAACGACTTTTTTTTTTTCCTGGCTTGTTTTATGGCACAGAATAAGAAGGAAACTATAAAAGGTTTTTTGTCATCAACCATTACCATTTGTTTGTTTGTTTGAGACACAGTCTTGCTCTGTCACCCAGGCTGGAGTGAAGTGGCACAATCTTGGGTCGCTGCAACCCCCACCTCCCGGGTTCAAGTGATTCTCATTCTTCAGCCTCCCGAGTAGCTGGGACTAGAAGCGTGCATCACCCCACCTGCTAATTTTTGTATTTTTAGTAGAGACGGGGTTTTGCCATGTTGACCAGGCTGGTCTTGAACTCCTGGCCCCAAGTGATCTGCCTGCCTTGGTCTCCCAGAATGCTGGCATTGATAAAAGTAAATGAATAAAACCTGTTAGTGTGATGAAAGCAGTAGACGATTCACAGTCTCTAATGGAAACATGCTTTAGAACTACAGCTGGATGATCATAATTCTAAATTTAAACTTTAAATGATGTGTATTATATGTTGGAAGAGTCCTAACTACCATGATCACATTGTTCATGAGAAAGAGAAAAAAAAAGCACAAATGAATTGTTTAAATTGACCTTGAGGTTTGACTAAAGTTTCTAACTGAAGCATATTTTATGGGAGAAGTTCCTGGAAAACTCATTGTAAGCCACAGAAGACCTCTCTTTGAAAGTGTTAGTTCCAAGATGTATTTCAAATATATGCAATTTTTCATGATTCACACACTGAAAAGAGTAGGTTGCATTGATTTTCCCTCTATTGTTTGCATTTGGTTTAGTTTAGCGGTCTCAAGTAGAGAAAACGATATACTTTTGAGAGAGCGGGGGAGGTATGTGAGTTAGCAGCAAGAAGATTCTAAACCTAAACAGGCATTTAACATATACTTACTGGTTCATTCATTCATTGGTCATTCTCATGACTAATAGCAATTGAGCACCTACTGTACCAGGCACTGTGCTAAGTGCCAGATACACAGCAGTGAGTAAAAGACAGTCCCTGCCTTTATGGAGCTTGTGATAGTGTATTAATTACTACTAACAATTTTAGAAAATTATCTGTGGATTTTGTTCATCTATGATATTTCTGTGCCTAGCATCTTCCTTTTTTCACTGATAACGAGAAAGGTCTAATTCTTGGTTATCAGTCTGACATATAGATTGATCAATTGTGATTGTACAGCAGATAGTAGCAGCTCATATGATATGACAAAAATGCAGCTGGCAACCTAAAGAGGTGAAGCTAAGCTATGTGTCAATAACAGTTATATACTGTAACATGACCACTATAAGGGCTTGGCACCAGCTGGAAGTAAATGGAGGGCCGAGGGCTCCTAGGAATGCAGTGTGGATGAGTAAAAATGAGCAGGAGCCATGAAATGTCTCTTAAATTGTATGGATGAAAGGAATGCAATTATGGTCAAAATGAAACATGAATCTTTTATCATATGTCCCCAATCAATAAATTGGGTAATTTATTGGACTTATATGTCTTTAAATAAAGGAAATTTGTTATTCAATAGGTCTCATAATAGGCATGCAGAAAACCATTCATCTTTAAAACAAATTACTTAGTGAGTTTTCTTGGAATGATCAAATTACCTACGATAAGTGGAACCTAAGAAATTGAGTGGAAAGTTGAGATAAATAGCTTCCAATAGACAAGTGGCCCAGACTTTGGTTGAATCAACCATTACTTCAGGACACTAGTATCTTTGTGGATTATGAGAGTAGCTGCCTCCCAGATTCCTAAAACCCTGTGTTCCCTTATCCCTGGCATTTGTACCTATTTAACCACAACACTACAACTGTTGCTTGTTGCACAGTGACTAGATTCTCTGCCGTGATGGCCCAGTAGTCTTGGGCCATAGTCTTGGAACTAAGGGCATAGTGGAAGCCAGATGGACATGGGTTTGTAGTTCTGGCTCCACTACCTCCTAGACATGGGATTGTAGGTAGTGAAGTGTCTCTGTGCCTCAGTTTTCTTACCCAGAAAATGGAGATTACAATCCTCAACTCATATGATCATGTGGATTACATAACGATATAAAACACTTGCTGCCATGCCTGGCACATGATAAATGGTGGCTACTACTACTTTCATTATTATCATTAAACCGAAGTCTTCCTAACTGGTTCCTGTTTGCTACATGAATCCTCTTTAGTAACAAGTTTTGTGTTTGTTTTTTTTTAACCTCTTGTCTCAGTTTCTCAGTGGCTGTATTTTTTCCCTTACTGAGCCCATATCCCAGAGGCTGCATCCCTGGCCTCCTGGGGCCTCTACTCCTGTGTGACACTTTTATTGAGCTCTCATCTCACTTCAGGTTTAATAGACATCGTAGCTCGTGGGCACTTGGCTCAGAGACGCAGTAGTGTCTAGTGGTTGAATGCATGGACTTTGGAGACAGACTGCTTTGGTTCAAATCCCAGCATTTCTACTCTTCTACTTGCTAGCCGAGCGACCGAGGGTAAATTATTTCACCTCCCTGTGCCTCAGTTTCCTTATCTGTGAAATGAATTATACTTGTTTCATGTAATTGTTGTAGACATTAGATAGAATATTATATACTATTGTGTGTGCATATATTATATAATATATAAATATATAATACATAAATATTATATATAATATATACATAGTATATAATACATAAATATTATATACTATGTAATTATATAATATATAAATATTATATAATATATAAATACTAGATATAACATATAAATATATACTATATACATATATGGTATATATACATACATATATAGTATATATGTATATCATATATAATATTTATATCTTATATGAATATTATATACTATATAAATACTATCTATAATACATAAATATTATATTATACATACATATTATATAATATATAAATACTATATATAATATATAAATATATACTACACAAATATTATATAATACATATATATGATATATAAAAATATATAATATATAAATATTATATATAATATATAAATACTATATACTATATAAATATATATAATATATAAATACTATATACTATACAAATACTATATACTATATAAATATATAATATATAAATAGTATATACTATACAAATAGTATATAATATATAAATATCATATAATGTATATTATATATTAAATACTATTTATATAGTATTATTAATGTATATTATATTAATAATACAATATTAATTTATTATATAATGTATGTTATATAATATAGAAATATTATATCATATATAATATTATATATTATGTATTATATCAACATAATATATAATATATTAATTACAAATTATATAATTATATTATATAATATGTAAAGTTACAAATTATATAATTATATAATTATAATATATAATCTCACTCTGTCACCCAGACTGAAGTGCAGTGGTGTGATCTTGGCTCACTGCAACCTTTGCCTCCCAGGTTCAAGGAATTCTTCTGCCTCAGTCTCCCAAGTAGCTGGGATTACAGATGCATGCCACCATGCCCGGCTAATTTTTGTATTTTTAGTAGAGATGGGTTTTCACCATGTTGGCCAGGCTGATCTCGAATTCCTGACCTCAGGTAATCTGCCCATCTGGGCCTCCTAAAGTACTGGGATTACAGGTGTGAGCCACTGTGGCCAGCCTATTATTGTATATATTAAGAATCTAGAATAAGCAATGCTATATAGCATTGCTATTATGATTCATATCTTGGTTGAGTACCAAGTTTGAATTTTATCTACTTCTCCCTTTTGACCCAGGGTAATCTCCCAATTGTAGGTCTATTTTAAGGACTTATGTACCTAGCTGCATGACCCTAGATTGTCTGGACACTGTGCTTCCATATGAAGACCTCTGTCTTCCCCACATCCTGCTTCAAATGTTCCTGGCAGACACTGGCTATGACAGTGAGGAGAATGAGTAAATTTTGTTCCAAAGTTTATGTCTGCTGAGGAACAACGGTTATCCTAGGCCCAGTCTGGTGGCCTCATTCCTGGAATAAGGTGAAACTAAGAGAGCCAAGCAAAGTAGCTGCCATGTTCTTCCTTCATTCTCTCATTTCCCTTCCTCATTTCCACTGGAAAAATGATCCTCATATAGAAGAAAAGACAGTACAGGATTCCTCTCACAAAGGCTGACTGTGTGCTAGAAAGTCTTGTGTAGATAGAAAGTAAAGAAAAAAGTCATGAGTGTAACCCAGAGGATGAACTTCTGTTGTATCCATGGGGGTAAATTGGTTAGATGAATGTTACAGTTTGAGTTCCATAATGACATAATATGGCCAACTAAAAGCAACCCAAGAGAACAAGTCAAAGGAAGTTGAATTCTGATTGAGACTTTAAACAGAGCATATACCACTTGTCTGTAAACTGCAAAGTCCCCGTAGGGGCTCAGTGGAAGTCAAGGCATCAGGGTCTTACTTCTCAGTCCTCCGTGCCTGAATAGTAGGCTTGTGGCAATAAACTGTTTCTGCTCGGCAGTCCTGGCTTCAAGCCTTCTACAGGGAGATTCCTTTTAATGTCTCAATCCCTTCCAGGGCCACTGTCAATATTTTTAAAGCAAGAAAATAATATTAGCATATTCTCTTTTAGGCACAGTATTTTAAAGTTTTAGTTGGTGATTTTTAAAATTTATTTGGTGTGGGTTTATTTGGTTTGACTAATCAAACACCCAAATCTTTATCATTTGTTTAATCTTTTATTCCATTTCATTCATTCAACCATTCTCTATGCAATTAAACCTCTAAGTGCTCTTAGATCATTTAACTTACCCCTAAACTAATAGATAAGAAACATCCATAACAAAATAGAGAAGGATCAGGAATAAATAACAGTCAATAAATAGAATTCATTTAGTCAACTTTATCTGATTCTGATTTAATTACTACAGTAAGAGAAAATATTTCCAAAGATAAAAGGACCAAAAATCACTACATTAATTCATCCAATAGTTAATTCATTCATACATAGATCCAAGAATCCTCTAAAAGCCACAAACTAGATGCGTTTAATCTCCCCTTGAAAAGAACAACAAACTCACTAGATCCTATGTTTTAAAAATCATTGCAAAATACCTGGAATGATGTTGCCCATTGATAATTACAGTTCTTGGACCCGGATGCCTTTCAATAAGGTTTAGCAAAGATTCGCACTTGGTTGTCCTCCATATGCTAAAATCACCTGGTTACGTTTTGAGACTCAGCAAACAAGCACGTGTGAATGTCCACTGCGTACAAAACTGCAACCCAAGTCTAGTAAGTTGGTGAATTTGGGTGAGTTGCCGTAAGTTGTTTTTCCCATTTCTAAGGCTGCAATATTAATGCCAAACATTCTCATAGATCCAAGGCTGCCCACTGGCATCTCACCGATATTTGATCCCTCTCTAAAGGGTTCCATAGCAAGTAATTACTAGCAGCATAGTCTCAGATTCAGAGGAGATCTGGGTTTTGATCTTAGTTCTACCATCTATCAGTTATTTGATTTTGACCAAGTTATGTAACCCACTATGTCTAATTCCTCCATTTTTGAGACAGGGATGATAATATCTACTTGAAGGATTATGTAGGATTAGATGAGGTGGCTGTAAAGTGCTTGTACTCAATAAATGATAGCTATTTTTTACAGGGAGACTGATTTTACTATCCAAGCATGGACTAAGATTCCGTGACTGGAGGTACAGTCATTGAACTGACTTGCCAAGCTGTAGTCAATACCTGCCTCCTTTTCTACTCCTGAGTAGAGTAGCTGAAGTTATCTGTCAAGATTAGTTTCTCTCTTTTCAAAGACCTTCAAGGAAGATTCCACATCTCCTATTTAAGACCTTAGAAAGTTTAAGCTGTACCTTCTATCTAACCTAAATCTTCCCCTGCCATGCAAGCCAGTTTCCTCTCGATCCTGTTCAGAGATACAAAAAGGCTGCTCCCGAAACTGAAGGAGATAGGACACAAAAACCTCAAAAAATCCATGAATCCAGGAGCTGGTTTTTGGAAAGATCAACAAATTGATAGACACTGAGCAAGACAAAGAAAGAAAAAAGAGAGAAGAATCAAGTAGGAGATAATAAAAATGATAAAGGGATATAACCACCAATCCACAGAAAACAAACTGCCATCAGAGAATCTAATAGATAGGGAACAACTTGTGATTAAGCAAATAGAGACGTAAGAAAGGAAAGAGAGAACAGATGCGTTATAAGTAGAAAGTATGCATAAATTCATGGAGGCACATAGCAGAAGGCCCTGGACCCCATCGCGACTAAGACAGGAAGAAAGTGAATCCCTGAATGGCCAATAACGTGTATGGAGGAATTGAAAGTCAGATAAAGTAGGAAAGAGTATGGCTTACAGAGAAGAGAAGGCCAAAAAAACAATGGAATGGGGAAATCCAGGACCGCAGGAAAACGGATTCACAGCTGAGAAATGTCTGAACCACAGAAGAAAGTTTAAGTAATGGTGAATCGAGTGGAGGAGAGTGGGAAAGGTTAATATAGGAAGCACGATAAACATTTTTGGCGATGGCGATATCGCCTTATGTACAAACACTCATCAATTAGAGGTATTACGACTCTGAGACTATTTTTCAAATATCTAGCAATACAGCCAGAAGCAACGGAGCAGTTATTGGCCTCCTGAGCCCGAGAGATACTGAATAGAGAACTGGGTGCGCCCTATTAAGTCATCGGAATGACGGGAGGCCGACGAGGGATATCATCCTGATGAACACAAGCCTGGCAGAGACACAAACAACACAAAAAAGAGAATCTTAGACCAATCTCCTTGATGAACTTCAATGCAAAATCCCACATAAAATACTGGCAAACCAAATCCAGCAGCACACATCAAAAAGCTTATCCACCACGATCAAGTTGGCTTCATCCCTGGGATGCAAGCTGGTTCAACATACACAAATCAATAAATGTAATCCATCATATAAACTGACCAAGACAAAAACCACATGATTATCTCAGTAGATGCAGAAAAGGCCTGACAAAATTCAACAGCCCTCCATGCTAAAACCTCTCAATAAACTAGGTATTGACGGGACGTATCTCAAAATAATAAGAGCTATGTATGAACACCCACAGCCAATTCATACTGAATGGGCAAAAACTGGAAGCATTCCCTTTGAAAACTGGCACAAGACAGGGATACTCTCTGTCAACTCACTCCTATTCAACATAGTGTGAAAGTTCTGGCCAGGGCAATCAGGCAAGAGAAAAAATAAAGGGTATTCAGTGTAGAAAAGAGAAAGTCAAATATCCCTGTTGCAGATGACCATGATTGTATATGTTAGAAAACCCCATCGTCTCAGCCAAAATCTCCTTAAGGTGATAAGCAACCTCAGCAGAGTCTCAGGATACAAAATCATGGCAAAAAATCACAAGCATTCCAAACAGAGATTCAAATCATGAGTGAATCCCATTCACAATTGCTTCAAAGAGAATAAAATACCTAGGATCCAACTACAAGGGATTGAAGGACATCTTCAAGGAAAACTACAAACCACTGCTCAGCGAAATAAAAGAGGACACAAAAAAGTGGAAGAACATTCATGCTCATGGATAGGAAGAATCAATATCGTGAAAATGGCCATACTGTCCAAGGTATATGATGTAGGTAATAAGATCAATGCACCCCCATCAAGCTACCAAACTTTCTTCTCTACCAGAATTGGAAAAAACTACTTAATAAATTAATTCAGATGGAACCAAAAAAAGAGCCACATCTGCCAAGAAAATCCTAAGCCAAAAGAAAAAAGCGGAGGCATCACGCTACCGACTTCAATCTATACTACAAGGCTACAGTAACACAAAATAGCATGGTACTGGTACACAACGGAGATCTAGACCAATGGAACAGAATAGAGCTCTCGGAATTAATACCACACATCTACAAACCATCTGACTTTGACAAACCCGATAATAACAAGAAATGGGGAAAGGATTCCCTATTTAATAATGGTGCTGGGAAAACTGGACAGCCATATGTAGAAAGCTAAACTGGATCCCTTCCTTACACCTTATACAAAAATCAATTCAAGATGGATTAAAGACTTAAAAGTACTCACACCAGACGCTCAATTAGACCAGCGCAAACTAGCAACCAACAGGGGCAGAGCACGCTGTCATGACAACACGAAAGCACGACGACGACAACGTCAGAGCGCGAACGTAAAGAAGCCATTCTAAGAATGGACATAGTATCGCAAGACTTCATGGACTTAAACCCAAGCTCACAAAAAGCCGGGTTAACAAAGCCTGCACAGCAAAAGAAGAACTACCATATCGAGTGAACAGGAACCTAATCACAATGGGAGAAAATTTTTACAATGCTACCCATCTTGCGAAAGAGGTTTAATATACCAGACTGCTACAAAGAACTTATTTACAAGAAAAAAAATCAAACACCCCATCAAAAAAGGTGGGGGTGATGAAGGATATGAACAGACTCGTCTCAAAAAAAAGACATTTATGCCAGAGGCCACACAACACATGAAAAAATGCTCATCATACTGGCCATAGACGGAGAGAAGCAACAACCATGGATATCACACAACGGAAGAGCGGATAAAGTCGGACAGGTCTAACACAAGTCGCGAGAGGAGAATAACATTCCACCAGTCCTGGTATAGGAAAAGCAAGTCGAAAAAGCGAGAGCCAGAGAGGACAAAGAGTATGTGCAGAAGGCAGTTGTGTTGGAAGAGAATAGTATGCTGTTAACCTGTTGGTGGGACCTGTAAACTAGTTCAACCATTGGGAAGAAGATGTGCAAATTACCCAAGGATCTTAATACTAAAATACCATTTGACCCAGCCACCCAGCATTACTGGGACATATACCACAAGGATATAAATCATGGCGCTTAAGACACAAGCACACGTAGTGTTTTGTTGTGGCACTATTCAAATAGCAAAGACTTGGAATCAACCCAAATGGTCCCATCAAGGATAGAGCTAGGTATTAAAAAAATGTGGGCCGACAATATACACCATGGAATATAGCAGCCGTATAAAAAGGATGAGTTCATGTCGCTTCATAGGAGGGACATGAAGAAGCTGGAGGAAACCATCATTCTGAGAACTATCACAAGGACAGGAAAACCAAATACTGCATGTTCTCACTCATATGTGGGAACTGAACAATGAGAAGCATGTGGAAACAGGGTGGGGGGAGAACATCAAAAACCAGGGATGCTGGGGGTAGGGGAAGGGGGGCCCCCGAGGCGGAATAGCACTTACGAGACAACCTAAATGTAAAATGAGAGTTAACGGGCGCCAGGCACACCAACATGGCACATGTATGCAATAGTAACAAACCTGCTGGTTGCACATGACCACCGCTTCAACGTTAAAGTAAAAATAATTAAGAAAAAAAAAAAAAAAAGAAAGAAAAGGGTGCTCCCCAGCCTGCTGGACATAAACTTGTAGCCAATGGACATTTATTAATACCTCCCAGTGCCTGATACCCTGTGGGAGGACCAAGGAAATAGATTTGGACTTGTGGTTGGACACTTTGGTGAAGATCCATATGTGGAAAGCAGTATAAAATCAGGAAGCAGAACCGTGCAGACAAATCACATCAAATAGATGGAAGGAACTGTACTAGTGAAAGGTAAGTGGCTCTTTCACAATGCAATCAGAAAAATGGTCCCATAGAGAAAAACACCTGAAATATAAATGCGGATGCCCAGAAATGCAGTAGAAACTCTCAAAGCAAAATGGTTTATGCATAAATATTTGTCTATATTCAGGGATAGATGGTTGCGGGAAAAAATAATGCCTTTCATACATGTGAAGTGATTGTTTGGGTGAAGAAAGTTTCCAGAAGGTGATATAGTTGACTGGTAAAAGCGGGTCTAGAAAAAACGTGGATGCTCTCTGAGGCGCTGATTCTTTTAGAGAAACTTAACTCCGCAGCTCAGGCATGTGCATTCCAGAAGGAGGAAGGCAGAGAAAGCCAGAAGGCTTCAAGTGTTGACTCCTCTCAACTGAAAAAGAAAAAGGGCAGCAGGTACAAAGGGAGAAGCGGAAAAAAAGAATCAAATTGTTCTTGAGGCTCAGAATCCGCGAGAGATTCCTCTTCTCTCTCCGCTTCATCATTGTGCGGTTCTGGCCACCCTGATTCCCAAGCTCGATAAACAGTGTATAGGTTAGATAAGTATAATTTTTATACTGAATTTTAAATGAGCGAAACATGCTATTATGCCCAAAATGTTAGCCAGTAGGACCTGGCCTGGGTTTATAGGGAAGATAAGCTCACCTTTAAAAATATTTGAGTTCCCCGGAAGCTCTCTCTGTGACTGTAATAAGTGGAACATGGGCGCTTGAAAAGAGTGAGTGAAGAAAGAAGAGGACCAGTTAGAGCCATAATCATGCTGTAGACTGTCTCTTGTGCAACAAGGTCAGAAGATGGGGTGACTAGACAGGAAAAGAAAAATATAAGTACTTTTAATTTATGTCTGGCGACTCCTAGGCTCTATAATTGTCTCGACATGCATTGGTGTCTAGTAAATTCCCGATATTGTAGGTGCAGAAAACATGTTTTAATTGTGGAGAATAAATAGATGAAATATGATCCACATTGCTTGTCAACAAACAGTTTTCCACTTTCTAACTTTACTAATGTAGTAAAAACTGGATTCAAAATTAAGTTTCCATGTATTAAGATCACATGTAGAACTATTAATGTATTTGGCAATACACGTCTGAAATTCATTGGAAAAGGAATTGCTGTGTAGGGGAAATTAATAAGTTTAGTAATCAAAATTTTCATCGACTACTATAACCTTTGGAGGTTTTAGCGCAGAAAATAAAAAGCCCTTGCAACTTGAAAACAGTTAAATAATACAAAGCAGTTTATTTCTCTGCAAAGTCCTTTATAGAATAGAAATGCAGAAATAGTTTTAAAAATAAAAATACAAATAAATGCACTAGTTCCATAATTAAGGTCTCAGACAAGCCTACATGTTTCTTTTCTTTCTTTCTGTTTTTTTTTTTCTTGAGACAAGAGTCGTGCTCTGTTGTTCCAAGCTGGAGGTGAGGGTGAGTCGCAGCTCACTGGCAACATTGCCGCCTCCTGGGTTTCAAGGATTCTTCTGCCTCAGCCTCGGAGAGTAGCTGGACGATTACAGAGGCAGGCGCTCCATGCGCCTGGCTAATTTTTGTATTGTTAGTAGGAGATGGGTTTATAGCCATGTTGGGCCACGGACTGTTTCGAATCCTGACCGTATGTGATCGGCCACCTCGCCTCCAATGTTGGAATTACAGGCATGAGCCACTGCGCCAGCCAATCTAGCATTTTTGTTTTTGAAAGTTGTAAGGAAGGAAATCGTCAGAAATAACTGAAATATATGAATGAGGGACTTAGCGTAAATTCTTCTTCTCTCAGAGAAAGTTCTATAAGTTGCACAAATTCCATTTTATCTGATTAAAGGTCTGTGAGAAATTACCTCCTTTTTTTTTGTTTTCTCAGTATAAGGTATACCTTCAAGTAGACCCAGGTTCTTGGAGTCCTTATCTGATGGGAATGTGGAAAGCCTCTGAACGGTTTTTAACCTCAATTTAACTGGAGCCTAAACTGAAACGAACTAGAGAAAACGAGCACATTTCTTTTTTTTTTTTAACTGTGAATAAACACTATTGGCACTGAAATCAATTTCAAATCTCTGTTCTTCTCCAAGGCATAATCTTTATGTTTTAAAGAGAGATGGAAGAACCCAATGACTAAGAGCAACAACATTAGCTTCTGACAAAATCTGCACCAGGTATCAGTGTGACTTGGACAAGTCACGCCCCTGAGCCGCAGCTTCAAGTTCTGCAAAATGGAATTAAAACAGGCATATATCTCACTGGTATTGCAAGAATAAAAGAGATTATTTGGCAAAAAATTATCATGTGCAGAAGAAACTCTATAAAATGATAACCATTATCACTATTATGATCACCATAATTCCAACACTCAACACATCATATAAAAAATAAATCCCTACCTCTCACCCTGCATCCAGTGTTTTCTAACTCACCATGTAATCAATGCAATCAAGAGCCTACAAGGAATCAAAGTCCACAGAAGGGAGTACAAGAGGCCCTGTCAGCCCATTATTTCTATTGGCCCATAATGGCATTTCCCTATAGACCCAAGTATAGCAGTGCAAAGTATCAACCATGGAGACACCTTGTCATTTCACGTGTCTTCACAGCCTTAGTAGCTGTAGTCACAATATGACGCGCAAGAAAAGTAGAGGCACAGCTCAGTCAGATAAGAGAGCCCAGTCTGAACAACTCTTTCTTCTCCTGAGTCTCGCTAGCTATGCAACCAATGGGATTCCCAAAGAATATAATGTTCATTCTGTTCAAGCTCCATAAAACTCAATCACTTCTGAACCTTTTGATTTTTTTTTTTACATGGCCATTCACCAAGGAGAAGAGAAAAAACACAGAAATAACCACCAGCTTCTGGGTACCTTCCATATTGGCACTGGTCAACTCATTTCAAAATAAAACATGCTATATTTAAGTTGTTTACCTCCATGGACAGATGGACTCTTAATAACGCTTCAATAGTTCACCTATGCTATTGCTACATAGCCCAGTAATGCTATTGTAGCGATAGTAAGGAAATCAAGTCGGGACTCGTACCGAAGTCTCACACCTCAACAATCATTACTTGTGTTGTGAGAGTATGTGGAGTGATTGTCTTAAATTCACACAAACCCAGCTAATTCATACATAGCTACAATAGTGCTTTGATCCATGCGTATATGTGGGGTCCCTAGAATTAGACAGGCTGGGAATATCTGCAAAATACTAGGTAGTGTTTATATATCCAAAGTCACAAATTCAAATAGGCATAGGAAGAGGCCAGGCCAGTAGTAATAAGTAAGCTGGTCAGGGTAAGAAATATTGGTTTCTCCCTGTCGTTCCCTGTTTTTAAACTACGTTTGATGAAGGCAATCACAAAGAAACAGTTAACAATTTTTTCTATTCTAAATGAGAAGAAAAAACATGCAGCGGGCACGTGAAAATAAAAAATAAAAAATGATAATAATATAAAAAAAGCATAAAAGAAAATACAAATAAAAAAAAATATAAAAAGTAACAAAAACCATATAATAATAACCCAAAAGATAAAAACACCCCCCGCGTAATAATAAAATAAAAAATAATAAAAAACACAAAAAAACTCACCCCTATAAATATATAACAACGTAAAAAATAATAACTCACACTATAATAGAAAAATATAATATAGATAAATAAAAAAACGACCCAAAATATATAAACCCAACGGGGAAAAAAATAAAAAAAAGTAAAATAGAAAAATAACTAAATAAAATAAATAACAAAATAACCCCCAGAAACAATAAACTATAAATAAAACATAAACCAACCCCTAAAAAAAAAAAAATCAATATTAGATAAAATATAAATAATAATAAAATATAAACAGATAAAAACCCTAAACTAGATATAACACAATAATAAAACGAATATAAACAAAAAATAAAAAAACCGCCTAAAAAAAAATATAAAAAACAAAAAAATAATATAAAATAATAAAATAAATAATAGTAAACAAAATAAGAAATAGAAATAAAAAAAAAAAAAAAAAAAAAAAAAACACATATAAACCGCCCCGCTATATAACCAAAAAAGCCAAAATATAAAAAAAACCCCATCCCCTAAAATAAATAGATATAATAACGAAAAAAATAGAAAAAAAAATAAAAAAATATAAAAACAATAAATATATAATAACAAATAAAATATAAAAAAAAAAAAAAAACCCCTAGATAACCCTTTGTGTTTCCCACTGGAGTAGGGAACTTGGGTGTAGGATGCTGAACAGTGGGGAGTGGGCAGGGCAAGCACGGAGGGGCAGTGTAACCCAACCCAGCCACTGTTGCCTGATGCAAACGGTCGTGGTGTTTGTCAAATCCACCTTTATGCCGCCCTGCTCCAATCACCACTCAAGAAAATCTAGACAGCTAGATTTGTATATAAAATTTCTAATTTTAAAATATGCACAACGGGTTCAGATATGTAAAAAATATACTGCAGGGCAAATAAATAGTCCGCAAGGTGAACCTGGCATATGGGGTCATATGTTGGGATCTTGAGCCAAACTAAGGTACCCTCTCACAGTCTAATTAGAATGTGGAACTGGTGGTCTGGTGTGGAGATAGGGGATGGCCTGTGGTTTTTGCATTGGACGCTTAGGCCAGCATGCTAGTTTCATTGGGATGGGTGATATAGGGAAGCGACAAGTCGGGGGGAGAGGTATGAGGTTTTGTGTGTTTTTGTTTGTTTGTGTTGTTTGTTGTTGTTTGAGACACTAGTTTGCTCTGTCACCCAGGCTGGAGTAGTGGCACCACTTGCGCGCTATAGCCCCCACCTCCGTCACACGCCTATTCTCATGCTCTTAGCCTCCCGAGTAAGCTGGGACTAGCAGCACCGTCCACGCGCACCCGGCTAATGTTTTTTTGTATGTTTTAGTAGAGACGGTGTTTCACCGTGGTTAGCAGGGATGGTCCTCGATCTTCCTGACCTCATGATCCGCCCTCTCGCCTGCCCAAAGTGCTGGATTATACAGGCATTAGCGCAACGTGACTGTCCCAGAGGTGTGAGTTTTGTTTTGGTCATGTTGGGCCTGAGTGATCTTATTACGTATGGACATCCAGGAAAGGAGTTTACCATGCAAGGACACATTCCAGAGGCTCCGAGAGAGCCATAGTGGAAGTCTGAGAAAATCCCAGGAACCTAATGGAACAAGATTACAACGACTGTCGGAAACATTCTGAGAAAACATCAAGATGTGGAGAATGGAGTGAATAAAAAGAGCGCTTAAGGAGAGGTGAGAAAGAAGTAGAGGGAAGGAACCAGACAGTTATTATCATGGAATTTGAAAGGAAGCAGGTTGAAGGAGGAGCCATCACAATGCAAATGTTGCAGAAAGCTCAGGCACACCTAAGGCAGAACAGTATCCGCTGCATTTAGCGCATAATGTGTCACCAGAGACAACCATATGAGGGCAGAAAGTCTATGGAATTGGGGTCAGATCTGAATTGGGAGCTTGTTCTGCTAGACTTAATAATGCTTA